>NW_027472910.1:0-171963 GCF_030347505.1 Rhynchophorus ferrugineus
AATTTGGCAACCGGCAATGTAATTAGCATGCCGAATATTACTTGGAATGTGAATTGGAACGAAATCGCCAATAGATAAGACCATTTTACAATTTGGGCCCAAGTTAGAAGCAGAGCCTAAGGTGTAAATTATCGATAGTCCATATCTCGGAAACTATAAGAGATAATGCAATTTGGCAACCGGCAATGTAATTAGCATGCCGAATATTACTTGGAATGTGAATTGGAACGAAATCGCCAATAGATAAGACCATTTTACAATTTGGGCCCAAGTTAGAAGCAGAGCCTAAGGTGTAAATTATCGATAGTCCATATCTCGGAAACTATAAGAGATAATGCAGTTTCGCAACCGGCAATGTAATTAGCATGCCGAATATTACTTGGAATGTGAATTGGGACGAAATCGCCAATAGATAAGACCATTTTACAATTTGGGCCCAAGTTAGAAGCAGAGCCTAAGGTGTAAATTATCGATAGTCCATATCTCGGAAACTATAAGAGATAAAGCAATTTGGCAACCGGCAATGTAATTAGCATGCCGAATATTACTTGGAATGTGAATTGGAACGAAATCGCCAATAGATAAGACCATTTTACAATTTGGGCCCAAGTTAGAAGCAGAGCCTAAGGTGTAAATTATCGATAGTCCATATCTCGGAAACTATAAGAGATAATGCAATTTGGCAACCGGCAATGTAACTAGCATGCCGAATACCACTTGGAATGTGAATTGGAACGAAATCGCCAATAGATAAGACCATTTTACAATTTGGGCCCAAGTTAGAAGCAGAGCCTAAGGTGTAAATTATCGATAGTCCATATCTCGGAAACTATAAGAGATAATTCAATTTGGCAACCGGCAATGTAATTAGCATGCCGAATATTACTTGGAATGTGAATTGGAACGAAATCGCCAATAGATAAAACCATTTTACAATTTGGGCCCAAGTTAGAAGCAGAGCCTAAGGTGTAAATTATCGATAGTCCATATCTCGGAAACTATAAGAGATAATGCAATTTGGCAACCGGCAATGTAATTAGCATTCCGAATAATACTTGGAATGTGAATTGGAACGAAATTGCCAATAGATAAGACGATTTTACAATTTGGGCACAAGTTAGAAGCAGAGCCTAAGGTGTAAATTACCGATAGTCCATATCTCGGAAACTATAAGAGATAATGCAATTTGGCAACCGGCAATGTAATTAGCATGCCGAATATTACTTGGAATGTGAATTGGAACGAAATCGCCAATAGATAAGACCATTTTACAATTTGGGCCCAAGTTAGAAGCAGAGCCTAAGGTGTAAATTATCGATAGTCCATATCTCGGAAACTATAAGAGATAATGCAATTTGGCAACCGGCAATGTAATTAGCATGCCGAATATTACTTGGAATGTGAATTGGAATGAAATCGCCAATAGATAAGACTATTTTACAATTTGGGCCCAAGTTAGAAGCAGAGCCTAAGGTGTAAATTATCGATAGTCCATATCTCGGAAACTATAAGAGATAATGCAATTTGGCAACCGGCAATGTAATTAGCATGCCGAATATTACTTGGAATGTGAATTGGAACGAAATCGCCAATAGATAAGACCATTTTACAATTTGGGCCCAAGTTAGAAGCAGAGCCTAAGGTGTAAATTATCGATAGTCCATATCTCGGAAACTATAAGAGATAATGCAATTTGGCAACCGGCAATGTAATTAGAATGCCGAATGTTACTCGGAATGTGAATTGGAACGAAATTGCCAATAGATAAGACGATTTTACATTTTGGGCCCAAGTTAGAAGCAGAGCCTAAGGTGTAAATTACCGATAGTCCATATCTCGGAAACTATAAGAGATAATGCAATTTGGCAACCGGCAATGTAATTAGCATGCCGAATATTACTTGGAATGTGAATTGGAACGAAATCGCCAATAGATAAGACCATTTTACAATTTGGGCCCAAGTTAGAAGCAGAGTCTAAGGTGTAAATTATCGATAGTCCATATCTCGGAAACTATAAGAGATAATGCAATTTGGCAACCGGCAATGTAATTAGCATGCCGAATATTACTTGGAATGTGAATTGGAACGAAATTGCCAATAGATAAGACGATTTTACAATTTGGGCACAAGTTAGAAGCAGAGCCTAAGGTGTAAATTACCGATAGTCCATATCTCGGAAACTATAAGAGATAATGCAATTTGGCAACCGGCAATGTAATTAGCATGCCGAATATTACTTGGAATGTGAATTGGAACGAAATCGCCAATAGATAAGACCATTTTACAATTTGGGCCCAAGTTAGAAGCAGAGCCTAAGGTGTAAATTATCCATAGTCCATATCTCGGAAACTATAAGAGATAATGCAATTTGGCAACTGGCAATGTAATTAGCATGCCGAATATTACTTGGAATGTGAATTGGGACGAAATCGCCAATAGATAAGACCATTTTACAATTTGGGCCCAAGTTAGAAGCAGAGCCTAAGGTGTAAATTACCGATAGTCCATATCTCGGAAACTATAAGAGATAATGCAATTTGGCAACCGGCAATGTAATTAGCATGCCGAATATTACTTGGAATGTGAATTGGAACGAAATCGCCAATAGATAAGACCATTTTACAATTTGGGCCCAAGTTAGAAGCAGAGCCTAAGGTGTAAATTATCGATAGTCCATATCTCGGAAACTATAAGAGATAATGCAATTTGGCAACCGGCAATGTAATTAGCATGCCGAATATTACTTGGAATGTGAATTGGAAAGAAATCGCCAATAGATAAGACCATTTTACAATTTGGGCCCAAGTTAGAAGCAGAGCCTAAGGTGTAAATTATCGATAGTCCATATCTCGGAAACTATAAGAGATAATGCAATTTGGCAGCCGGCAATGTAATTAGCATGCCGAATATTACTTGGAATGTGAATTGGAACGAAATCGCCAATAGATAAGACCATTTTACAATTTGGGCCCAAGTTAGAAGCAGAGCCTAAGGTGTAAATTATCGATAGTCCATATCTCGGAAACTATAAGAGATAATGCAATTTGGCAACCGGCAATGTAATTAGCATGCCGAATGTTACTTGGAATGTGAATTGGAACGAAATTGCCAATAGATAAGACGATTTTACAATTTGGGCCCAAGTTAGAAGCAGAGCCTAAGGTGTAAATTACCGATAGTCCATATCTCGGAAACTATAAGAGATAATGCAATTTGGCAACCGGCAATGTAATTAGCATGCCGAATATTACTTGGAATGTGAATTGGAACGAAATCGCCAATAGATAAGACCATTTTACAATTTGGGCCCAAGTTAGAAGCAGAGTCTAAGGTGTAAATTATCGATAGTCCATATCTCGGAAACTATAAGAGATAATGCAATTTGGCAACCGGCAATGTAATTAGCATGCCGAATATTACTTGGAATGTGAATTGGAATGAAATCGCCAATAGATAAGACCATTTTACAATTTGGGCCCAAGTTAGAAGCAGAGCCTAAGATGTAAATTATCGATAGTCCATATCTCGGAAACTATAAGAGATAATGCAATTTGGCAACCGGCAATGTAATTAGCATGCCGAATATTACTTGGAATGTGAATTGGAACGAAATCGCCAATAGATAAGACGATTTTACAATTTGGGCCCAAGTTAGAAGCAGAGCCTAAGGTGTAAATTACCGATAGTCCATATCTCGGAAACTATGAGATAATGCAATTTGGCAACCGGCAATGTAATTAGCATGCCGAATATTACTTGGAATGTGAATTGGAACGAAATCGCCAATAGATAAGACCATTTTACAATTTGGGCCCAAGTTAGAAGCAGAGCCTAAGGTGTAAATTATCGATAGTCCATATCTCGGAAACTATAAGAGATAATGCAATTTGGCAACCGGCAATGTAATTAGCATGCCGAATATTACTTGGAATGTGAATTGGAATGAAATCGCCAATAGATAAGACCATTTTACAATTTGGGCCCAAGTTAGAAGCAGAGCCTAAGGTGTAAATTATCCATAGTCCATATCTCGGAAACTATAAGAGATAATGCAATTTGGCAACTGGCAATGTAATTAGCATGCCGAACATTACTTGGAATGTGAATTGGGACGAAATCACCAATAGATAAGACCATTTTACAATTTGGGCCCAAGTTAGAAGCAGAGCCTAAGGTGTAAATTATCGATAGTCCATATCTCGGAAACTATAAGAGATAATGCAATTTGGCAACCGGCAATGTAATTAGCATGCCGAATACTACTTGGAATGTGAATTGGAACGAAATCGCCAATAGATAAGACCATTTTACAGTTTGGGCCCAAGTTAGAAGCAGAGCCTAAGGTTAAAAATAATCGATAGTCCATATCTCGGAAACTATAAGAGATAATGCAATTTGGGAACCGGCAATGTAATTAGCATGCCGAATATTACTTGGAATGTGAATTGGAACGAAATCGCCAATAGATAAGACCATTTTAAAATTTGGGCCCAAGTTAGAAGCAGAGCCTAAGGTGTAAATTATCGATAGTCCATATCTCGGAAACTATAAGAGATAATGCAACTTGGCCACCGGCAATGTAATTAGCATGCCGAATATTACTTGGAATGTGAATTGGAACGAAATCGCCAATAGATAAGACCATTTTACAATTTGGGCCCAAGTTAGAAGCAGAGCCTAAGGTGTAAATTATCGATAGTCCATATCTCGGAAACTATAAGAGATAATGCAATTTGGCAACCGGCAATGTAATTAGCATGCCGAATACTACTTGGAATGTGAATTGGAACGAAATCGCCAATAGATAAGACCATTTTAAAATTTGGGCCCAAGTTAGAAGCAGAGCCTAAGGTGTAAATTATCCATAGTCCATATCTCGGAAACTATAAGAGATAATGCAATTTGGCAACCGGCAATGTAATTAGCATTCCGAATATTACTTGGAATGTGAATTGGAACGAAATCGCCAATAGATAAGACCATTTTACAATTTGGGCCCAAGTTAGAAGCAGAGCCTAAGGTGTAAATTATCGATAGTCCATATCTCGGAAACTATAAGAGATAATGCAGTTTCGCAACCGGCAATGTAATTAGCATGCCGAATATTACTTCGAATGTGAATTGGGACGAAATCGCCAATAGATAAGACCATTTTACAATTTGGGCCCAAGTTAGAAGCAGAGCCTAAGGTGTAAATTATCGATAGTCCATATCTCGGAAACTATAAGAGATAATGCAATTTGGCAACCGGCAATGTAATTAGCATGCCGAATATTACTTGGAATGTGAATTGGAACGAAATTGCCCATAGATAAGACGATTTTACAATTTGGGCACAAGTTAGAAGCAGAGCCTAAGGTGTAAATTACCGATAGTCCATATCTCGGAAACTATAAGAGATAATGCAATTTGGCAACCGGCAATGTAATTAGCATGCCGAATATTACTTGGAATGTGAATTGGAACGAAATCGCCAATAGATAAGACCATTTTACAATTTGGGCCCAAGTTAGAAGCAGAGCCTAAGGTGTAAATTATCGATAGTCCATATCTCGGAAACTATAAGAGATAATGCAATTTGGCAACCGGCAATGTAATTAGCATGCCGAATATTACTTGGAATGTGAATTGGAATGAAATCGCCAATAGATAAGACCATTTTACAATTTGGGCCCAAGTTAGAAGCAGAGCCTAAGGTGTAAATTATCGATAGTCCATATCTCGGAAACTATAAGAGATAATGCAATTTGACAGCCGGCAATGTAATTAGCATGCCGAATATTACTTGGAATGTGAATTGGAACGAAATCGCCAATAGATAAGACGATTTTACAATTTGGGCCCAAGTTAGAAGCAGAGCCTAAGGTGTAAATTACCGATAGTCCATATCTCGGAAACTATAAGAGATAATGCAATTTGGCAACCGGCAATGTAATTAGCATGCCGAATATTACTTGGAATGTGAATTGGAACGAAATCGCCAATAGATAAGACCATTTTACAATTTGGGCCCAAGTTAGAAGCAGAGCCTAAGGTGTAAATTATCGATAGTCCATATCTCGGAAACTATAAGAGATAATGCAATTTGGCAACCGGCAATGTAATTAGCATGCCGAATATTACTTGGAATGTGAATTGGAATGAAATCGCCAATAGATAAGACCATTTTACAATTTGGGCCCAAGTTAGAAGCAGAGCCTAAGGTGTAAATTATCCATAGTCCATATCTCGGAAACTATAAGAGATAATGCAATTTGGCAACTGGCAATGTAATTAGCATGCCGAACATTACTTGGAATGTGAATTGGGACGAAATCACCAATAGATAAGACCATTTTACAATTTGGGCCCAAGTTAGAAGCAGAGCCTAAGGTGTAAATTATCGATAGTCCATATCTCGGAAACTATAAGAGATAATGCAATTTGGCAACCGGCAATGTAATTAGCATGCCGAATACTACTTGGAATGTGAATTGGAACGAAATCGCCAATAGATAAGACCATTTTACAGTTTGGGCCCAAGTTAGAAGCAGAGCCTAAGGTTAAAAATAATCGATAGTCCATATCTCGGAAACTATAAGAGATAATGCAATTTGGGAACCGGCAATGTAATTAGCATGCCGAATATTACTTGGAATGTGAATTGGAACGAAATCGCCAATAGATAAGACCATTTTAAAATTTGGGCCCAAGTTAGAAGCAGAGCCTAAGGTGTAAATTATCGATAGTCCATATCTCGGAAACTATAAGAGATAATGCAACTTGGCCACCGGCAATGTAATTAGCATGCCGAATATTACTTGGAATGTGAATTGGAACGAAATCGCCAATAGATAAGACCATTTTACAATTTGGGCCCAAGTTAGAAGCAGAGCCTAAGGTGTAAATTATCGATAGTCCATATCTCGGAAACTATAAGAGATAATGCAATTTGGCAACCGGCAATGTAATTAACATGCCGAATACTACTTGGAATGTGAATTGGAACGAAATCGCCAATAGATAAGACCTTTTTAAAATTTGGGCCCAAGTTAGAAGCAGAGCCTAAGGTGTAAATTATCCATAGTCCATATCTCGGAAACTATAAGAGATAATGCAATTTGGCAACCGGCAATGTAATTAGCATGCCGAATATTACTTGGAATGTGAATTGGAACGAAATCGCCAATAGATAAGACCATTTTACAATTTGGGCCCAAGTTAGAAGCAGAGCCTAAGGTGTAAATTATCGATAGTCCATATCTCGGAAACTATAAGAGATAATGCAATTTGGCAACCGGCAATGTAATTAGCATGCCGAATATTACTTGGAATGTGAATTGGAACGAAATCGCCAATAGATAAGACCATTTTACAATTTGGGCCCAAGTTAGAAGCAGAGCCTAAGGTGTAAATTATCGATAGTCCATATCTCGGAAACTATAAGAGATAATGCAATTTGGCAACCGGCAATGTAATTAGCATGCCGAATATTACTTGGAATGTGAATTGGAATGAAATCGCCAATAGATAAGACCATTTTACAATTTGGGCCCAAGTTAGAAGCAGAGCCTAAGGTGTAAATTATCGATAGTCCATATCTCGGAAACTATAAGAGATAATGCAGTTTCGCAACCGGCAATGTAATTAGCATGCCGAATATTACTTCGAATGTGAATTGGGACGAAATCGCCAATAGATAAGACCATTTTACAATTTGGGCCCAAGTTAGAAGCAGAGCCTAAGGTGTAAATTATCGATAGTCCATATCTCGGAAACTATAAGAGATAATGCAATTTGGCAACCGGCAATGTAATTAGCATGCCGAATATTACTTGGAATGTGAATTGGAACGAAATCGCCAATAGATAAGACCATTTTACAATTTGGGCCCAAGTTAGAAGCAGAGCCTAAGGTGTAAATTATCGATAGTCCATATCTCGGAAACTATAAGAGATAATGCAATTTGGCAACCGGCAATGTAATTAGCATGATGAATATTACTTGGAATGTGAATTGCAACGAAATTGCCAATAGATAAGACGATTTTACAATTTGGGCCCAAGTTAGAAGCAGAGCCTAAGGTGTAAATTACCGATAGTCCATATCTCGGAAACTATAAGAGATAATGCAATTTGGCAACCGGCAATGTAATTAGCATGCCGAATATTACTTGGAATGTGAATTGGAACGAAATCGCCAATAGATAAGACCATTTTACAATTTGGGCCCAAGTTAGAAGCAGAGCCTAAGGTGTAAATTATCGATAGTCCATATCTCGGAAACTATAAGAGATAATGCAATTTGGCAACCGGCAATGTAATTAGCATGCCGAATATTACTTGGAATGTGAATTGGAATGAAATCGCCAATAGATAAGACCATTTTACAATTTGGGCCCAAGTTAGAAGCAGAGCCTAAGGTGTAAATTATCGATAGTCCATATCTCGGAAACTATAAGAGATAATGCAATTTGGCAACCGGCAATGTAATTAGCATGCCGAATATTACTTGGAATGTGAATTGGAACGAAATCGCCAATAGATAAGGCGATTTTACAATTTGGGCCCAAGTTAGAAGCAGAGCCTAAGGTGTAAATTACCGATAGTCCATATCTCGGAAACTATAAGAGATAATGCAATTTGGCAACCGGCAATGTAATTAGCATGCCGAATATTACTTGGAATGTGAATTGGAACGAAATCGCCAATAGATAAGACCATTTTACAATTTGGGCCCGAGTTAGAAGCAGAGCCTAAGGTGTAAATTATCGATAGTCCATATCTCGGAAACTATAAGAGATAATGCAATTTGGCAACCGGCAATGTAATTAGCATGCCGAATATTACTTGGAATGTGAATTGGAATGAAATCGCCAATAGATAAGACCATTTTACAATTTGGGCCCAAGTTAGAAGCAGAGCCTAAGGTGTAAATTATCCATAGTCCATATCTCGGAAACTATAAGAGATAATGCAATTTGGCAACCGGCAATGTAATTAGCATGCCGAATACTACTTGGAATGTGAATTGGAACGAAATCGCCAATAGATAAGACCATTTCACAGTTTGGGCCCAAGTTAGAAGCAGAGCCTAAGGTTAAAAATAATCGATAGTCCATATCTCGGAAACTATAAGAGATAATGCAATTTGGGAACCGGCAATGTAATTAGCATGCCGAATATTACTTGGAATGTGAATTGGAACGAAATCGCCAATAGATAAGACCATTTTAAAATTTGGGCCCAAGTTAGAAGCAGAGCCTAAGGTGTAAATTATCGATAGTCCATATCTCGGAAACTATAAGAGATAATGCAACTTGGCCACCGGCAATGTAATTAGCATGCCGAATATTACTTGGAATGTGAATTGGAACGAAATCGCCAATAGATAAGACCATTTTACAATTTGGGCCCAAGTTAGAAGCAGAGCCTAAGGTGTAAATTATCGATAGTCCATATCTCGGAAACTATAAGAGATAATGCAATTTGGCAACCGGCAATGTAATTAGCATGCCGAATACTACTTGGAATGTGAATTGGAACGAAATCGCCAATAGATAAGACCATTTTAAAATTTGGGCCCAAGTTAGAAGCAGAGCCTAAGGTGTAAATTATCCATAGTCCATATCTCGGAAACTATAAGAGATAATGCAATTTGGCAACCGGCAATGTAATTAGCATGCCGAATATTACTTGGAATGTGAATTGGAACGAAATCGCCAATAGATAAGACCATTTTACAATTTGGGCCCAAGTTAGAAGCAGAGCCTAAGGTGTAAATTATCGATAGTCCATATCTCGGAAACTATAAGAGATAATGCAATTTGGCAACCGGCAATGTAATTAGCATGCCGAATATTACTTGGAATGTGAATTGGAACGAAATCGCCAATAGATAAGACCATTTTACAATTTGGGCCCAAGTTAGAAGCAGAGCCTAAGGTGTAAATTATCGATAGTCCATATCTCGGAAACTATAAGAGATAATGCAATTTGGCAACCGGCAATGTAATTAGCATGCCGAATATTACTTGGAATGTGAATTGGAACGAAATCGCCAATAGATAAGACCATTTTACAATTTGGGCCCAAGTTAGAAGCAGAGCCTAAGGTGTAAATTATCCATAGTCCATATCTCGGAAACTATAAGCGATAATGCAATTTGGCAACCGGCAATGTAATTAGCATGCCGAATGTTACTTGGAATGTGAATTGGAACGAAATCGCCAATAGATAAGACCATTTTACAATTTGGGCCCAAGTTAGAAGCAGAGCCTAAGGTGTAAATTATCCATAGTCCATATCTCGGAAACTATAAGAGATAATGCAATTTGGCAACCGGCAATGTAATTAGCATGCCGAATATTACTTAGAATGTGAATTGGAACGAAATCGCCAATAGATAAGACCATTTTACAATTTGGGCCCAAGTTAGAAGCAGAGCCTAAGGTGTAAATTATCGATAGTCCATATCTCGGAAACTATAAGAGATAATGCAATTTGGCAACTGGCAATGTAATTAGCATGCCGAACATTACTTGGAATGTGAATTGGGACGAAATCACCAATAGATAAGACCATTTTACAATTTGGGCCCAAGTTAGAAGCAGAGCCTAAGGTGTAAATTATCGATAGTCCATATCTCGGAAACTATAAGAGATAATGCAATTTGGCAACCGGCAATGTAATTAGCATGCCGAATACTACTTGGAATGTAAATTGGAACGAAATCGCCAATAGATAAGACCATTTTACAGTTTGGGCCCAAGTTAGAAGCAGAGCCTAAGGTGTAAATTATCCATAGTCCATATCTCGGAAACTATAAGAGATAATGCAATTTGGAAACCGGCAATGTAATTAGCATGCCGAATATTACTTAGAATGTGAATTGGAACGAAATCGCCAATAGATAAGACCATTTTACAATTTGGGCCCAAGTTAGAAGCAGAGCCTAAGGTGTAAATTATCGATAGTCCATATCTCGGAAACTATAAGAGATAATGCAATTTGGCAACTGGCAATGTAATTAGCATGCCGAACATTACTTGGAATGTGAATTGGGACGAAATCACCAATAGATAAGACCATTTTACAATTTGGGCCCAAGTTAGAAGCAGAGCCTAAGGTGTAAATTATCGATAGTCCATATCTCGGAAACTATAAGAGATAATGCAATTTGGCAACCGGCAATGTAATTAGCATGCCGAATACTACTTGGAATGTGAATTGGAACGAAATCGCCAATAGATAAGACCATTTTACAGTTTGGGCCCAAGTTAGAAGCAGAGCCTAAGGTTAAAAATAATCGATAGTCCATATCTCGGAAACTATAAGAGATAATGCAATTTGGGAACCGGCAATGTAATTAGCATGCCGAATATTACTTGGAATGTGAATTGGAACGAAATCGCCAATAGATAAGACCATTTTACAATTTGGGCCCAAGTTAGAAGCAGAGCCTAAGGTGTAAATTATCCATAGTCCATATCTCGGAAACTATAAGCGATAATGCAATTTGGCAACCGGCAATGTAATTAGCATGCCGAATATTACTTAGAATGTGAATTGGAACGAAATCGCCAATAGATAAGACCATTTTACAGTTTGGGCCCAAGTTAGAAGCAGAGCCTAAGGTGTAAATTATCCATAGTCCATATCTCGGAAACTATAAGAGATAATGCAATTTGGCAACCGGCAATGTAATTAGCATGCCGAATATTACTTAGAATGTGAATTGGAACGAAATCGCCAATAGATAAGACCATTTTACAATTTGGGCCCAAGTTAGAAGCAGAGCCTAAGGTGTAAATTATCGATAGTCCATATCTCGGAAACTATAAGAGATAATGCAATTTGGCAACTGGCAATGTAATTAGCATGCCGAACATTACTTGGAATGTGAATTGGGACGAAATCACCAATAGATAAGACCATTTTACAATTTGGGCCCAAGTTAGAAGCAGAGCCTAAGGTGTAAATTATCGATAGTCCATATCTCGGAAACTATAAGAGATAATGCAATTTGGCAACCGGCAATGTAATTAGCATGCCGAATACTACTTGGAATGTGAATTGGAACGAAATCGCCAATAGATAAGACCATTTTACAGTTTGGGCCCAAGTTAGAAGCAGAGCCTAAGGTTAAAAATAATCGATAGTCCATATCTCGGAAACTATAAGAGATAATGCAATTTGGGAACCGGCAATGTAATTAGCATGCCGAATATTACTTGGAATGTGAATTGGAACGAAATCGCCAATAGATAAGACCATTTTACAGTTTGGGCCCAAGTTAGAAGCAGAGCCTAAGGTTAAAAATAATCGATAGTCCATATCTCGGAAACTATAAGAGATAATGCAATTTGGCAACCGGCAATGTAATTAGCATGCCGAATACTACTTGGAATGTGAATTGGAACGAAATCGCCAATAGATAAGACCATTTTACAATTTGGGCCCAAGTTAGAAGCAGAGCCTAAGGTTAAAAATAATCGATAGTCCATATCTCGGAAACTATAAGAGATAATGCAATTTGGCAACCGGCAATGTAATTAGCATGCCGAATACTACTTGGAATGTGAATTGGAACGAAATCGCCAATAGATAAGACCATTTTACAATTTGGGCCCAAGTTAGAAGCAGAGCCTAAGGTGTAAATTATCCATAGTCCATATCTCGGAAACTATAAGCGATAATGCAATTTGGCAACCGGCAATGTAATTAGCATGCCGAATGTTACTTGGAATGTGAATTGGAACGAAATCGCCAATAGATAAGACCATTTTACAATTTGGGCCCAAGTTAGAAGCAGAGCCTAAGGTGTAAATTATCCATAGTCCATATCTCGGAAACTATAAGAGATAATGCAATTTGGCAACCGGCAATGTAATTAGCATGCCGAATATTACTTAGAATGTGAATTGGAACGAAATCGCCAATAGATAAGACCATTTTACAGTTTGGGCCCAAGTTAGAAGCAGAGCCTAAGGTGTAAATTATCCATAGTCCATATCTCGGAAACTATATGAGATAATGCAATTTGGCAACCGGCAATGTAATTAGCATGCCGAATATTACTTAGAATGTGAATTGGAACGAAATCGCCAATAGATAAGACCATTTTACAATTTGGGCCCAAGTTAGAAGCAGAGCCTAAGGTGTAAATTATCGATAGTCCATATCTCGGAAACTATAAGAGATAAAGCAATTTGGCAACCGGCAATGTAATTAGCATGCCGAATATTACTTGGAATGTGAATTGGAACGAAATCGCCAATAGATAAGACCATTTTACAATTTGGGCCCAAGTTAGAAGCAGAGTCTAAGGTGTAAATTATCGATAGTCCATATCTCGGAAACTATAAGAGATAATGCAATTTGGCAACCGGCAATGTAATTAGCATGCCGAATATTACTTGGAATGTGAATTGGAACGAAATTGCCAATAGATAAGACGATTTTACAATTTGGGCACAAGTTAGAAGCAGAGCCTAAGGTGTAAATTACCGATAGTCCATATCTCGGAAACTATAAGAGATAATGCAATTTGGCAAACGGCAATGTAATTAGCATGCCGAATATTACTTGGAATGTGAATTGGAACGAAATCGCCAATAGATAAGACCATTTTACAATTTGGGCCCAAGTTAGAAGCAGAGCCTAAGGTGTAAATTATCGATAGTCCATATCTCGGAAACTATAAGAGATAATGCTATTTGGCAACCGGCAATGTAATTAGCATGCCGAATATTACTTGGAATGTGAATTGGAACGAAATCGCCAATAGATAAGACCATTTTACAATTTGGGCCCAAGTTAGAAGCAGAGCCTAAGGTGTAAATTATCGATAGTCCATATCTCGGAAACTATAAGAGATAATGCAGTTTCGCAACCGGCAATGTAATTAGCATGCCGAATATTACTTGGAATGTGAATTGGGACGAAATCGCCAATAGATAAGACCATCTTACAATTTGGGCCCAAGTTAGAAGCAGAGCCTAAGGTGTAAATTATCGATAGTCCATATCTCGGAAACTATAAGAGATAATGCAATTTGGCAACCGGCAATGTAATTAGCATGCCGAATATTACTTGGAATGTGAATTGGAACGAAATCGCCAATAGATAAGACCATTTTACAATTTGGGCCCAAGTTAGAAGCAGAGCCTAAGGTGTAAATTATCGATAGTCCATATCTCGGAAACTATAAGAGATAATGCAATTTGGCAACCGGCAATGTAATTAGCATGCCGAATACCACTTGGAATGTGAATTGGAACGAAATCGCCAATAGATAAGACCATTTTACAATTTGGGCCCAAGTTAGAAGCAGAGCCTAAGGTGTAAATTATCGATAGTCCATATCTCGGAAACTATAAGAGATAATTCAATTTGGCAACCGGCAATGTAATTAGCATGCCGAATATTACTTGGAATGTGAATTGGAACGAAATCGCCAATAGATAAAACCATTTTACAATTTGGGCCCAAGTTAGAAGCAGAGCCTAAGGTGTAAATTATCGATAGTCCATATCTCGGAAACTATAAGAGATAATGCAATTTGGCAACCGGCAATGTAATTAGCATGCCGAATATTACTTGGAATGTGAATTGGAACGAAATTGCCAATAGATAAGACGATTTTACAATTTGGGCACAAGTTAGAAGCAGAGCATAAGGTGTAAATTACCGATAGTCCATATCTCGGAAACTATAAGAGATAATGCAATTTGGCAACCGGCAATGTAATTAGCATGCCGAATATTACTTGGAATGTGAATTGGAACGAAATCGCCAATAGATAAGACCATTTTACAATTTGGGCCCAAGTTAGAAGCAGAGCCTAAGGTGTAAATTATCGATAGTCCATATCTCGGAAACTATAAGAGATAATGCAATTTGGCAACCGGCAATGTAATTAGCATGCCGAATATTACTTGGAATGTGAATTGGAAAGAAATCGCCAATAGATAAGACCATTTTACAATTTGGGCCCAAGTTAGAAGCAGAGCCTAAGGTGTAAATTATCGATAGTCCATATCTCGGAAACTATAAGAGATAATGCAATTTGGCAGCCGGCAATGTAATTAGCATGCCGAATATTACTTGGAATGTGAATTGGAACGAAATCGCCAATAGATAAGACCATTTTACAATTTGGGCCCAAGTTAGAAGCAGAGCCTAAGGTGTAAATTATCGATAGTCCATATCTCGGAAACTATAAGAGATAATGCAATTTGGCAACCGGCAATGTAATTAGCATGCCGAATGTTACTTGGAATGTGAATTGGAACGAAATTGCCAATAGATAAGACGATTTTACAATTTGGGCCCAAGTTAGAAGCAGAGCCTAAGGTGTAAATTACCGATAGTCCATATCTCGGAAACTATAAGAGATAATGCAATTTGGCAACCGGCAATGTAATTAGCATGCCGAATATTACTTGGAATGTGAATTGGAACGAAATCGCCAATAGATAAGACCATTTTACAATTTGGGCCCAAGTTAGAAGCAGAGTCTAAGGTGTAAATTATCGATAGTCCATATCTCGGAAACTATAAGAGATAATGCAATTTGGCAACCGGCAATGTAATTAGCATGCCGAATATTACTTGGAATGTGAATTGGAATGAAATCGCCAATAGATAAGACCATTTTACAATTTGGGCCCAAGTTAGAAGCAGAGCCTAAGATGTAAATTATCGATAGTCCATATCTCGGAAACTATAAGAGATAATGCAATTTGGCAACCGGCAATGTAATTAGCATGCCGAATATTACTTGGAATGTGAATTGGAACGAAATCGCCAATAGATAAGACGATTTTACAATTTGGGCCCAAGTTAGAAGCAGAGCCTAAGGTGTAAATTACCGATAGTCCATATCTCGGAAACTATGAGATAATGCAATTTGGCAACCGGCAATGTAATTAGCATGCCGAGTATTACTTGGAATGTGAATTGGAACGAAATCGCCAATAGATAAGACCATTTTACAATTTGGGCCCAAGTTAGAAGCAGAGCCTAAGGTGTAAATTATCGATAGTCCATATCTCGGAAACTATAAGAGATAATGCAATTTGGCAACCGGCAATGTGATTAGCATGCCGAATATTACTTGGAATGTGAATTGGAATGAAATCGCCAATAGATAAGACCATTTTACAATTTGGGCCCAAGTTAGAAGCAGAGCCTAAGGTGTAAATTATCCATAGTCCATATCTCGGAAACTATAAGAGATAATGCAATTTGGCAACTGGCAATGTAATTAGCATGCCGAACATTACTTGGAATGTGAATTGGGACGAAATCACCAATAGATAAGACCATTTTACAATTTGGGCCCAAGTTAGAAGCAGAGCCTAAGGTGTAAATTATCGATAGTCCATATCTCGGAAACTATAAGAGATAATGCAATTTGGCAACCGGCAATGTAATTAGCATGCCGAATACTACTTGGAATGTGAATTGGAACGAAATCGCCAATAGATAAGACCATTGTACAGTTTGGGCCCAAGTTAGAAGCAGAGCCTAAGGTTAAAAATAATCGATAGTCCATATCTCGGAAACTATAAGAGATAATGCAATTTGGGAACCGGCAATGTAATTAGCATGCCGAATATTACTTGGAATGTGAATTGGAACGAAATCGCCAATAGATAAGACCATTTTAAAATTTGGGCCCAAGTTAGAAGCAGAGCCTAAGGTGTAAATTATCGATAGTCCATATCTCGGAAACTATAAGAGATAATGCAACTTGGCCACCGGCAATGTAATTAGCATGCCGAATATTACTTGGAATGTGAATTGGAACGAAATCGCCAATAGATAAGACCATTTTACAATTTGGGCCCAAGTTAGAAGCAGAGCCTAAGGTGTAAATTATCGATAGTCCATATCTCGGAAACTATAAGAGATAATGCAATTTGGCAACCGGCAATGTAATTAGCATGCCGAATACTACTTGGAATGTGAATTGGAACGAAATCGCCAATAGATAAGACCATTTTAAAATTTGGGCCCAAGTTAGAAGCAGAGCCTAAGGTGTAAATTATCCATAGTCCATATCTCGGAAACTATAAGAGATAATGCAATTTGGCAACCGGCAATGTAATTAGCATGCCGAATATTACTTGGAATGTGAATTGGAACGAAATCGCCAATAGATAAGACCATTTTACAATTTGGGCCCAAGTTAGAAGCAGAGCCTAAGGTGTAAATTATCGATAGTCCATATCTCGGAAACTATAAGAGATAATGCAATTTGGCAACCGGCAATGTAATTAGCATGCCGAATATTACTTGGAATGTGAATTGGAACGAAATCGCCAATAGATAAGACCATTTTACAATTTGGGCCCAAGTTAGAAGCAGAGCCTAAGGTGTAAATTATCGATAGTCCATATCTCGGAAACTATAAGAGATAATGCAATTTGGCAACCGGCAATGTAATTAGCATGCCGAATATTACTTGGAATGTGAATTGGAATGAAATCGCCAATAGATAAGACCATTTTACAATTTGGGACCAAGTTAGAAGCAGAGCCTAAGGTGTAAATTATCGATAGTCCATATCTCGGAAACTATAAGAGATAATGCAATTTGGCAACCGGCAATGTAATTAGCATGCCGAATATTACTTGGAATGTGAATTGGAACGAAATCGCCAATAGATAAGACCATTTTACAATTTGGGCCCAAGTTAGAAGCAGAGCCTAAGGTGTAAATTATCGATAGTCCATATCTCGGAAACTATAAGAGATAATGCAGTTTCGCAACCGGCAATGTAATTAGCATGCCGAATATTACTTCGAATGTGAATTGGGACGAAATCGCCAATAGATAAGACCATTTTACAATTTGGGCCCAAGTTAGAAGCAAAGCCTAAGGTGTAAATTATCGATAGTCCATATCTCGGAAACTATAAGAGATAATGCAATTTGGCAACCGGCAATGTAATTAGCATGCCGAATATTACTTGGAATGTGAATTGGAACGAAATTGCCCATAGATAAGACGATTTTACAATTTGAGCACAAGTTAGAAGCAGAGCCTAAGGTGTAAATTACCGATAGTCCATATCTCGGAAACTATAAGAGATAATGCAATTTGGCAACCGGCAATGTAATTAGCATGCCGAATATTACTTGGAATGTGAATTGGAATGAAATCGCCAATAGATAAGACCATTTTACAATTTGGGCCCAAGTTAGAAGCAGAGCCTAAGGTGTAAATTATCGATAGTCCATATCTCGGAAACTATAAGAGATAATGCAATTTGGCAGCCGGCAATGTAATTAGCATGCCGAATATTACTTGGAATGTGAATTGGAACGAAATCGCCAATAGATAAGACGATTTTACAATTTGGGCCCAAGTTAGAAGCAGAGCCTAAGGTGTAAATTATCGATAGTCCATATCTCGGAAACTATAAGAGATAATGCAATTTGGCAACCGGCAATGTAATTAGCATGCCGAGTATTACTTGGAATGTGAATTGGAATGAAATCGCCAATAGATAAGACCATTTTACAATTTGGGCCCAAGTTAGAAGCAGAGCCAAAGGTGTAAATTATCCATAGTCAATATCTCGGAAACTATAAGAGATAATGCAATTTGGCAACTGGCAATGTAATTAGCATGCCGAACATTACTTGGAATGTGAATTGGGACGAAATCACCAATAGATAAGACCATTTTACAATTTGGGCCCAAGTTAGAAGCAGAGCCTAAGGTGTAAATTATCGATAGTCCATATCTCGGAAACTATAAGAGATAATGCAATTTGGCAACCGGCAATGTAATTAGCATGCCGAATACTACTTGGAATGTGAATTGGAACGAAATCGCCAATAGATAAGACCATTTTACAGTTTGGGCCCAAGTTAGAGGCAGAGCCTAAGGTTAAAAATAATCGATAGTCCATATCTCGGAAACTATAAGAGATAATGCAATTTGGGAACCGGCAATGTAATTAGCATGCCGAATATTACTTGGAATGTGAATTGGAACGAAATCGCCAATAGATAAGACCATTTTAAAATTTGGGCCCAAGTTAGAAGCAGAGCCTAAGGTGTAAATTATCGATAGTCCATATCTCGGAAACTATAAGAGATAATGCAACTTGGCCACCGGCAATGTAATTAGCATGCCGAATATTACTTGGAATGTGAATTGGAACGAAATCGCCAATAGATAAGACCATTTTACAATTTGGGCCCAAGTTAGAAGCAGAGCCTAAGGTGTAAATTATCGATAGTCCATATCTCGGAAACTATAAGAGATAATGCAATTTGGCAACCGGCAATGTAATTAGCATGCCGAATACTACTTGGAATGTGAATTGGAACGAAATCGCCAATAGATAAGACCATTTTAAAATTTGGGCCCAAGTTAGAAGCAGAGCCTAAGGTGTAAATTATCCATAGTCCATATCTCGGAAACTATAAGAGGTAATGCAATTTGGCAACCGGCAATGTAATTAGCATGCCGAATATTACTTGGAATGTGAATTGGAACGAAATCGCCAATAGATAAGACCATTTTACAATTTGGACCCAAGTTAGAAGCAGAGCCTAAGGTGTAAATTATCGATAGTCCATATCTCGGAAACTATAAGAGATAATGCAATTTGGCAACCGGCAATGTAATTAGCATGCCGAATATTACTTGGAATGTGAATTGGAACGAAATCGCCAATAGATAAGACCATTTTACAATTTGGGCCCAAGTTAGAAGCAGAGCCTAAGGTGTAAATTATCGATAGTCCATATCTCGGAAACTATAAGAGATAATGCAATTTGGCAACCGGCAATGTAATTAGCATGCCGAATACTACTTGGAATGTGAATTGGAACGAAATCGCCAATAGATAAGACCATTTTAAAATTTGGGCCCAAGTTAGAAGCAGAGCCTAAGGTGTAAATTATCCATAGTCCATATCTCGGAAACTATAAGAGATAATGCAATTTGGCAACCGGCAATGTAATTAGCATGCCGAATATTACTTGGAATGTGAATTGGAACGAAATCGCCAATAGATAAGACCATTTTACAATTTGGACCCAAGTTAGAAGCAGAGCCTAAGGTGTAAATTATCGATAGTCCATATCTCGGAAACTATAAGAGATAATGCAATTTGGCAACCGGCAATGTAATTAGCATGCCGAATATTACTTGGAATGTGAATTGGAACGAAATCGCCAATAGATAAGACCATTTTACAATTTGGGCCCAAGTTAGAAGCAGAGCCTAAGGTGTAAATTATCGATAGTCCATATCTCGGAAACTATAAGAGATAATGCAATTTGGCAACCGGCAATGTAATTAGCATGCCGAATATTACTTGGAATGTGAATTGGAATGAAATCGCCAATAGATAAGACCATTTTACAATTTGGGCCCAAGTTAGAAGCAGAGCCTAAGGTGTAAATTATCGATAGTCCATATCTCGGAAACTATAAGAGATAATGCAGTTTCGCAACCGGCAATGTAATTAGCATGCCGAATATTACTTCGAATGTGAATTGGGACGAAATCGCCAATAGATAAGACCATTTTACAATTTGGGCCCAAGTTAGAAGCAGAGCCTAAGGTGTAAACTATCGATAGTCCATATCTCGGAAACTATAAGAGATAATGCAATTTGGCAACCGGCAATGTAATTAGCATGCCGAATATTACTTGGAATGTGAATTGGAATGAAATCGCCAATAGATAAGACCATTTTACAATTTGGGCCCAAGTTAGAAGCAGAGCCTAAGGTGTAAATTATCGATAGTCCATATCTCGGAAACTATAAGAGATAATGCAATTTGGCAACCGGCAATGTAATTAGCATGATGAATATTACTTGGAATGTGAATTGCAACGAAATTGCCAATAGATAAGACGATTTTACAATTTGGGCCCAAGTTAGAAGCAGAGCCTAAGGTGTAAATTACCGATAGTCCATATCTCGGAAACTATAAGAGATAATGCAATTTGGCAACCGGCAATGTAATTAGCATGCCGAATATTTCTTGGAATGTGAATTGGAACGAAATCGCCAATAGATAAGACCATTTTACAATTTGGGCCCAAGTTAGAAGCAGAGCCTAAGGTGTAAACTATCGATAGTCCATATCTCGGAAACTATAAGAGATAATGCAATTTGGCAACCGGCAATGTAATTAGCATGCCGAATATTACTTGGAATGTGAATTGGAATGAAATCGCCAATAGATAAGACCATTTTACAATTTGGGCCCAAGTTAGAAGCAGAGCCTAAGGTGTAAATTATCGATAGTCCATATCTCGGAAACTATAAGAGATAATGCAATTTGGCAACCGGCAATGTAATTAGCATGCCGAATATTACTTGGAATGTGAATTGAAACGAAATCGCCAATAGATAAGACCATTTTACAATTTGGGCCCAAGTTAGAAGCAGAGCCTAAGGTGTAAATTATCGATAGTCCATATCTCGGAAACTATAAGAGATAATGCAGTTTCGCAACCGGCAATGTAATTAGCATGCCGAATATTACTTGGAATGTGAATTGGGACGAAATCGCCAATAGATAAGACCATTTTACAATTTGGGCCCAAGTTAGAAGCAGAGCCTAAGGTGTAAATTATCGATAGTCCATATCTCGGAAACTATAAGAGATAAAGCAATTTGGCAACCGGCAATGTAATTAGCATGCCGAGTATTACTTGGAATGTGAATTGGAACGAAATCGCCAATAGATAAGACCATTTTACAATTTGGGCCCAAGTTAGAAGCAGAGCCTAAGGTGTAAATTATCGATAGTCCATATCTCGGAAACTATAAGAGATAATGCAATTTGGCAACCGGCAATGTAATTAGCATGCCGAATACCACTTGGAATGTGAATTGGAACGAAATCGCCAATAGATAAGACCATTTTACAATTTGGGCCCAAGTTAGAAGCAGAGCCTAAGGTGTAAATTATCGATAGTCCATATCTCGGAAACTATAAGAGATAATTCAATTTGGCAACCGGCAATGTAATTAGCATGCCGAATATTACTTGGAATGTGAATTGGAACGAAATCGCCAATAGATAAAACCATTTTACAATTTGGGCCCAAGTTAGAAGCAGAGCCTAAGGTGTAAATTATCGATAGTCTATATCTCGGAAACTATAAGAGATAATGCAATTTGGCAACCGGCAATGTAATTAGCATGCCGAATATTACTTGGAATGTGAATTGGAACGAAATTGCCAATAGATAAGACGATTTTACAATTTGGGCACAAGTTAGAAGCAGAGCCTAAGGTGTAAATTACCGATAGTCCATATCTCGGAAACTATAAGAGATAATGCAATTTGGCAACCGGCAATGTAATTAGCATGCCGAATATTACTTGGAATGTGAATTGGAACGAAATCGCCAATAGATAAGACCATTTTACAATTTGGGCCCAAGTTAGAAGCAGAGCCTAAGGTGTAAATTATCGATAGTCCATATCTCGGAAACTATAAGAGATAATGCAATTTGGCAACCGGCAATGTAATTAGCATGCCGAATATTACTTGGAATGTGAATTGGAATGAAATCGCCAATAGATAAGACCATTTTACAATTTGGGCCCAAGTTAGAAGCAGAGCCTAAGGTGTAAATTATCGATAGTCCATATCTCGGAAACTAAAAGAGATAATGCAATTTGGCAACCGGCAATGTAATTAGCATGCCGAATATTACTTGGAATGTGAATTGGAACGAAATCGCCAATAGATAAGACCATTTTACAATTTGGGCCCAAGTTAGAAGCAGAGCCTAAGGTGTAAATTATCGATAGTCCATATCTCGGAAACTATAAGAGATAATGCAGTTTCGCAACCGGCAATGTAATTAGCATGCCGAATATTACTTGGAATGTGAATTGGGACGAAATCGCCAATAGATAAGACCATTTTACAATTTGGGCCCAAGTTAGAAGCAGAGCCTAAGGTGTAAATTATCGATAGTCCATATCTCGGAAACTATAAGAGATAAAGCAATTTGGCAACCGGCAATGTAATTAGCATGCCGAATATTACTTGGAATGTGAATTGGAACGAAATCGCCAATAGATAAGACCATTTTACAATTTGGGCCCAAGTTAGAAGCAGAGCCTAAGGTGTAAATTATCGATAGTCCATATCTCGGAAACTATAAGAGATAATGCAATTTGGCAACCGGCAATGTAACTAGCATGCCGAATACCACTTGGAATGTGAATTGGAACGAAATCGCCAATAGATAAGACCATTTTACAATTTGGGCCCAAGTTAGAAGCAGAGCCTAAGGTGTAAATTATCGATAGTCCATATCTCGGAAACTATAAGAGATAATTCAATTTGGCAACCGGCAATGTAATTAGCATGCCGAATATTACTTGGAATGTGAATTGGAACGAAATCGCCAATAGATAAAACCATTTTACAATTTGGGCCCAAGTTAGAAGCAGAGCCTAAGGTGTAAATTATCGATAGTCCATATCTCGGAAACTATAAGAGATAATGCAATTTGGCAACCGGCAATGTAATTAGCATTCCGAATAATACTTGGAATGTGAATTGGAACGAAATTGCCAATAGATAAGACGATTTTACAATTTGGGCACAAGTTAGAAGCAGAGCCTAAGGTGTAAATTACCGATAGTCCATATCTCGGAAACTATAAGAGATAATGCAATTTGGCAACCGGCAATGTAATTAGCATGCCGAATATTACTTGGAATGTGAATTGGAACGAAATCGCCAATAGATAAGACCATTTTACAATTTGGGCCCAAGTTAGAAGCAGAGCCTAAGGTGTAAATTATCGATAGTCCATATCTCGGAAACTATAAGAGATAATGCAATTTGGCAACCGGCAATGTAATTAGCATGCCGAATATTACTTGGAATGTGAATTGGAATGAAATCGCCAATAGATAAGACTATTTTACAATTTGGGCCCAAGTTAGAAGCAGAGCCTAAGGTGTAAATTATCGATAGTCCATATCTCGGAAACTATAAGAGATAATGCAATTTGGCAACCGGTAATGTAATTAGCATGCCGAATATTACTTGGAATGTGAATTGGAACGAAATCGCCAATAGATAAGACCATTTTACAATTTGGGCCCAAGTTAGAAGCAGAGCCTAAGGTGTAAATTATCGATAGTCCATATCTCGGAAACTATAAGAGATAATGCAATTTGGCAACCGGCAATGTAATTAGAATGCCGAATGTTACTTGGAATGTGAATTGGAACGAAATTGCCAATAGATAAGACGATTTTACATTTTGGGCCCAAGTTAGAAGCAGAGCCTAAGGTGTAAATTACCGATAGTCCATATCTCGGAAACTATAAGAGATAATGCAATTTGGCAACCGGCAATGTAATTAGCATGCCGAATATTACTTGGAATGTGAATTGGAACGAAATCGCCAATAGATAAGACCATTTTACAATTTGGGCCCA
Organism: Rhynchophorus ferrugineus; assembly: GCF_030347505.1. Classification (NCBI taxonomy): domain Eukaryota; kingdom Metazoa; phylum Arthropoda; class Insecta; order Coleoptera; family Curculionidae; genus Rhynchophorus; species Rhynchophorus ferrugineus. Next base: position 24,443 of record NW_027472910.1, read on the forward strand.
AGTTAGAAGCAGAGTCTAAGGTGTAAATTATCGATAGTCCATATCTCGGAAACTATAAGAGATAATGCAATTTGGCAACCGGCAATGTAATTAGCATGCCGAATATTACTTGGAATGTGAATTGGAACGAAATTGCCAATAGATAAGACGATTTTACAATTTGGGCACAAGTTAGAAGCAGAACCTAAGGTGTAAATTACCGATAGTCCATATCTCGGAAACTATAAGAGATAATGCAATTTGGCAACCGGCAATGTAATTAGCATGCCGAATATTACTTGGAATGTGAATTGGAACGAAATCGCCAATAGATAAGACCATTTTACAATTTGGGCCCAAGTTAGAAGCAGAGCCTAAGGTGTAAATTATCCATAGTCCATATCTCGGAAACTATAAGAGATAATGCAATTTGGCAACTGGCAATGTAATTAGCATGCCGAATATTACTTGGAATGTGAATTGGGACGAAATCGCCAATAGATAAGACCATTTTACAATTTGGGCCCAAGTTAGAAGCAGAGCCTAAGGTGTAAATTACCGATAGTCCATATCTCGGAAACTATAAGAGATAATGCAATTTGGCAACCGGCAATGTAATTAGCATGCCGAATATTACTTGGAATGTGAATTGGAACGAAATCGCCAATAGATAAGACCATTTTACAATTTGGGCCCAAGTTAGAAGCAGAGCCTAAGGTGTAAATTATCGATAGTCCATATCTCGGAAACTATAAGAGATAATGCAATTTGGCAACCGGCAATGTAATTAGCATGCCGAATATTACTTGGAATGTGAATTGGAAAGAAATCGCCAATAGATAAGACCATTTTACAATTTGGGCCCAAGTTAGAAGCAGAGCCTAAGGTGTAAATTATCGATAGTCCATATCTCGGAAACTATAAGAGATAATGCAATTTGGCAGCCGGCAATGTAATTAGCATGCCGAATATTACTTGGAATGTGAATTGGAACGAAATCGCCAATAGATAAGACCATTTTACAATTTGGGCCCAAGTTAGAAGCAGAGCCTAAGGTGTAAATTATCGATAGTCCATATCTCGGAAACTATAAGAGATAATGCAATTTGGCAACCGGCAATGTAATTAGCATGCCGAATGTTACTTGGAATGTGAATTGGAACGAAATTGCCAATAGATAAGACGATTTTACAATTTGGGCCCAAGTTAGAAGCAGAGCCTAAGGTGTAAATTACCGATAGTCCATATCTCGGAAACTATAAGAGATAATGCAATTTGGCAACCGGCAATGTAATTAGCATGCCGAATATTACTTGGAATGTGAATTGGAACGAAATCGCCAATAGATAAGACCATTTTACAATTTGGGCCCAAGTTAGAAGCAGATTCTAAGGTGTAAATTATCGATAGTCCATATCTCGGAAACTATAAGAGATAATGCAATTTGGCAACCGGCAATGTAATTAGCATGCCGAATATTACTTGGAATGTGAATTGGAATGAAATCGCCAATAGATAAGACCATTTTACAATTTGGGCCCAAGTTAGAAGCAGAGCCTAAGATGTAAATTATCGATAGTCCATATCTCGGAAACTATAAGAGATAATGCAATTTGGCAACCGGCAATGTAATTATCATGCCGAATATTACTTGGAATGTGAATTGGAACGAAATCGCCAATAGATAAGACGATTTTACAATTTGGGCCCAAGTTAGAAGCAGAGCCTAAGGTGTAAATTACCGATAGTCCATATCTCGGAAACTATGAGATAATGCAATTTGGCAACCGGCAATGTAATTAGCATGCCGAATATTACTTGGAATGTGAATTGGAACGAAATCGCCAATAGATAAGACCATTTTACAATTTGGGCCCAAGTTAGAAGCAGAGCCTAAGGTGTAAATTATCGATAGTCCATATCTCGGAAACTATAAGAGATAATGCAATTTGGCAACCGGCAATGTAATTAGCATGCCGAATATTACTTGGAATGTGAATTGGAATGAAATCGCCAATAGATAAGACCATTTTACAATTTGGGCCCAAGTTAGAAGCAGAGTCTAAGGTGTAAATTATCCATAGTCCATATCTCGGAAACTATAAGAGATAATACAATTTGGCAACTGGCAATGTAATTAGCATGCCGAACATTACTTGGAATGTGAATTGGGACGAAATCACCAATAGATAAGACCATTTTACAATTTGGGCCCAAGTTAGAAGCAGAGCCTAAGGTGTAAATTATCCATAGTCCATATCTCGGAAACTATAAGAGATAATGCAATTTGGCAACCGGCAATGTAATTAGCATTCCGAATATTACTTGGAATGTGAATTGGAACGAAATCGCCAATAGATAAGACCATTTTACAATTTGGGCCCAAGTTAGAAGCAGAGCCTAAGGTGTAAATTATCGATAGTCCATATCTCGGAAACTATAAGAGATAATGCAGTTTCGCAACCGGCAATGTAATTAGCATGCCGAATATTACTTCGAATGTGAATTGGGACGAAATCGCCAATAGATAAGACCATTTTACAATTTGGGCCCAAGTTAGAAGCAGAGCCTAAGGTGTAAATTATCGATAGTCCATATCTCGGAAACTATAAGAGATAATGCAATTTGGCAACCGGCAATGTAATTAGCATGCCGAATATTACTTGGAATGTGAATTGGAACGAAATTGCCCATAGATAAGACGATTTTACAATTTGGGCACAAGTTAGAAGCAGGGCCTAAGGTGTAAATTACCGATAGTCCATATCTCGGAAACTATAAGAGATAATGCAATTTGGCAACCGGCAATGTAATTAGCATGCCGAATATTACTTGGAATGTGAATTGGAACGAAATCGCCAATAGATAAGACCATTTTACAATTTGGGCCCAAGTTAGAAGCAGAGCCTAAGGTGTAAATTATCGATAGTCCATATCTCGGAAACTATAAGAGATAATGCAATTTGGCAACCGGCAATGTAATTAGCATGCCGAATATTACTTGGAATGTGAATTGGAATGAAATCGCCAATAGATAAGACCATTTTACAATTTGGGCCCAAGTTAGAAGCAGAGCCTAAGGTGTAAATTATCGATAGTCCATATCTCGGAAACTATAAGAGATAATGCAATTTGGCAGCCGGCAATGTAATTAGCATGCCGAATATTACTTGGAATGTGAATTGGAACGAAATCGCCAATAGATAAGACGATTTTACAATTTGGGCCCAAGTTAGAAGCAGAGCCTAAGGTGTAAATTACCGATAGTCCATATCTCGGAAACTATAAGAGATAATGCAATTTGGCAACCGGCAATGTAATTAGCATGCCGAATATTACTTGGAATGTGAATTGGAACGAAATCGCCAATAGATAAGACCATTTTACAATTTGGGCCCAAGTTAGAAGCAGAGCCTAAGGTGTAAATTATCGATAGTCCATATCTCGGAAACTATAAGAGATAATGCAATTTGGCAACCGGCAATGTAATTAGCATGCCGAATATTACTTGGAATGTGAATTGGAATGAAATCGCCAATAGATAAGACCATTTTACAATTTGGGCCCAAGTTAGAAGCAGAGCCTAAGGTGTAAATTATCCATAGTCCATATCTCGGAAACTATAAGAGATAATGCAATTTGGCAACTGGCAATGTAATTAGCATGCCGAACATTACTTGGAATGTGAATTGGGACGAAATCACCAATAGATAAGACCATTTTACAATTTGGGCCCAAGTTAGAAGCAGAGCCTAAGGTGTAAATTATCGATAGTCCATATCTCGGAAACTATAAGAGATAATGCAATTTGGCAACCGGCAATGTAATTAGCATGCCGAATACTACTTGGAATGTGAATTGGAACGAAATCGCCAATAGATAAGACCATTTTACAGTTTGGGCCCAAGTTAGAAGCAGAGCCTAAGGTTAAAAATAATCGATAGTCCATATCTCGGAAACTATAAGAGATAATGCAATTTGGGAACCGGCAATGTAATTAGCATGCCGAATATTACTTGGAATGTGAATTGGAACGAAATCGCCAATAGATAAGACCATTTTAAAATTTGGGCCCAAGTTAGAAGCAGAGCCTAAGGTGTAAATTATCGATAGTCCATATCTCGGAAACTATAAGAGATAATGCAACTTGGCCACCGGCAATGTAATTAGCATGCCGAATATTACTTGGAATGTGAATTGGAACGAAATCGCCAATAGATAAGACCATTTTACAATTTGGGCCCAAGTTAGAAGCAGAGCCTAAGGTGTAAATTATCGATAGTCCATATCTCGGAAACTATAAGAGATAATGCAATTTGGCAACCGGCAATGTAATTAACATGCCGAATACTACTTGGAATGTGAATTGGAACGAAATCGCCAATAGATAAGACCTTTTTAAAATTTGGGCCCAAGTTAGAAGCAGAGCCTAAGGTGTAAATTATCCATAGTCCATATCTCGGAAACTATAAGAGATAATGCAATTTGGCAACCGGCAATGTAATTAGCATGCCGAATATTACTTGGAATGTGAATTGGAACGAAATCGCCAATAGATAAGACCATTTTACAATTTGGGCCCAAGTTAGAAGCAGAGCCTAAGGTGTAAATTATCGATAGTCCATATCTCGGAAACTATAAGAGATAATGCAATTTGGCAACCGGCAATGTAATTAGCATGCCGAATATTACTTGGAATGTGAATTGGAACGAAATCGCCAATAGATAAGACCATTTTACAATTTGGGCCCAAGTTAGAAGCAGAGCCTAAGGTGTAAATTATCGATAGTCCATATCTCGGAAACTATAAGAGATAATGCAATTTGGCAACCGGCAATGTAATTAGCATGCCGAATATTACTTGGAATGTGAATTGGAATGAAATCGCCAATAGATAAGACCATTTTACAATTTGGGCCCAAGTTAGAAGCAGAGCCTAAGGTGTAAATTATCGATAGTCCATATCTCGGAAACTATAAGAGATAATGCAGTTTCGCAACCGGCAATGTAATTAGCATGCCGAATATTACTTCGAATGTGAATTGGGACGAAATCGCCAATAGATAAGACCATTTTACAATTTGGGCCCAAGTTAGAAGCAGAGCCTAAGGTGTAAATTATCGATAGTCCATATCTCGGAAACTATAAGAGATAATGCAATTTGGCAACCGGCAATGTAATTAGCATGCCGAATATTACTTGGAATGTGAATTGGAACGAAATCGCCAATAGATAAGACCATTTTACAATTTGGGCCCAAGTTAGAAGCAGAGCCTAAGGTGTAAATTATCGATAGTCCATATCTCGGAAACTATAAGAGATAATGCAATTTGGCAACCGGCAATGTAATTAGCATGATGAATATTACTTGGAATGTGAATTGCAACGAAATTGCCAATAGATAAGACGATTTTACAATTTGGGCCCAAGTTAGAAGCAGAGCCTAAGGTGTAAATTACCGATAGTCCATATCTCGGAAACTATAAGAGATAATGCAATTTGGCAACCGGCAATGTAATTAGCATGCCGAATATTACTTGGAATGTGAATTGGAACGAAATCGCCAATAGATAAGACCATTTTACAATTTGGGCCCAAGTTAGAAGCAGAGCCTAAGGTGTAAATTATTGATAGTCCATATCTCGGAAACTATAAGAGATAATGCAATTTGGCAACCGGCAATGTAATTAGCATGCCGAATATTACTTGGAATGTGAATTGGAATGAAATCGCCAATAGATAAGACCATTTTACAATTTGGGCCCAAGTTAGAAGCAGAGCCTAAGGTGTAAATTATCGATAGTCCATATCTCGGAAACTATAAGAGATAATGCAATTTGGCAACCGGCAATGTAATTAGCATGCCGAATATTACTTGGAATGTGAATTGGAATGAAATCGCCAATAGATAAGACCATTTTACAATTTGGGCCCAAGTTAGAAGCAGAGCCTAAGGTGTAAATTATCCATAGTCCATATCTCGGAAACTATAAGAGATAATGCAATTTGGCAACTGGCAATGTAATTAGCATGCCGAACATTACTTGGAATGTGAATTGGGACGAAATCACCAATAGATAAGACCATTTTACAATTTGGGCCCAAGTTAGAAGCAGAGCCTAAGGTGTAAATTATCCATAGTCCATATCTCGGAAACTATAAGAGATAATGCAATTTGGCAACTGGCAATGTAATTAGCATGCCGAACATTACTTGGAATGTGAATTGGGACGAAATCACCAATAGATAAGACCATTTTACAATTTGGGCCCAAGTTAGAAGCAGAGCCTAAGGTGTAAATTATCGATAGTCCATATCTCGGAAACTATAAGAGATAATGCAATTTGGCAACCGGCAATGTAATTAGCATGCCGAATACTACTTGGAATGTGAATTGGAACGAAATCGCCAATAGATAAGACCATTTCACAGTTTGGGCCCAAGTTAGAAGCAGAGCCTAAGGTTAAAAATAATCGATAGTCCATATCTCGGAAACTATAAGAGATAATGCAATTTGGGAACCGGCAATGTAATTAGCATGCCGAATATTACTTGGAATGTGAATTGGAACGAAATCGCCAATAGATAAGACCATTTTAAAATTTGGGCCCAAGTTAGAAGCAGAGCCTAAGGTGTAAATTATCGATAGTCCATATCTCGGAAACTATAAGAGATAATGCAACTTGGCCACCGGCAATGTAATTAGCATGCCGAATATTACTTGGAATGTGAATTGGAACGAAATCGCCAATAGATAAGACCATTTTACAATTTGGGCCCAAGTTAGAAGCAGAGCCTAAGGTGTAAATTATCGATAGTCCATATCTCGGAAACTATAAGAGATAATGCAATTTGGCAACCGGCAATGTAATTAGCATGCCGAATACTACTTGGAATGTGAATTGGAACGAAATCGCCAATAGATAAGACCATTTTAAAATTTGGGCCCAAGTTAGAAGCAGAGCCTAAGGTGTAAATTATCCATAGTCCATATCTCGGAAACTATAAGAGATAATGCAATTTGGCAACCGGCAATGTAATTAGCATGCCGAATATTACTTGGAATGTGAATTGGAACAAAATCGCCAATAGATAAGACCATTTTACAATTTGGGCCCAAGTTAGAAGCAGAGCCTAAGGTGTAAATTATCGATAGTCCATATCTCGGAAACTATAAGAGATAATGCAATTTGGCAACCGGCAATGTAATTAGCATGCCGAATATTACTTGGAATGTGAATTGGAACGAAATCGCCAATAGATAAGACCATTTTACAATTTGGGCCCAAGTTAGAAGCAGAGCCTAAGGTGTAAATTATCGATAGTCCATATCTCGGAAACTATAAGAGATAATGCAATTTGGCAACCGGCAATGTAATTAGCATGCCGAATATTACTTGGAATGTGAATTGGAACGAAATCGCCAATAGATAAGACCATTTTACAATTTGGGCCCAAGTTAGAAGCAGAGCCTAAGGTGTAAATTATCCATAGTCCATATCTCGGAAACTATAAGCGATAATGCAATTTGGCAACCGGCAATGTAATTAGCATGCCGAATGTTACTTGGAATGTGAATTGGAACGAAATCGCCAATAGATAAGACCATTTTACAATTTGGGCCCAAGTTAGAAGCAGAGCCTAAGGTGTAAATTATCCATAGTTCATATCTCGGAAACTATAAGAGATAATGCAATTTGGCAACCGGCAATGTAATTAGCATGCCGAATATTACTTAGAATGTGAATTGGAACGAAATCGCCAATAGATAAGACCATTTTACAATTTGGGCCCAAGTTAGAAGCAGAGCCTAAGGTGTAAATTATCGATAGTCCATATCTCGGAAACTATAAGAGATAATGCAATTTGGCAACTGGCAATGTAATTAGCATGCCGAACATTACTTGGAATGTGAATTGGGACGAAATCACCAATAGATAAGACCATTTTACAATTTGGGCCCAAGTTAGAAGCAGAGCCTAAGGTGTAAATTATCGATAGTCCATATCACGGAAACTATAAGAGATAATGCAATTTGGCAACCGGCAATGTAATTAGCATGCCGAATACTACTTGGAATGTAAATTGGAACGAAATCGCCAATAGATAAGACCATTTTACAGTTTGGGCCCAAGTTAGAAGCAGAGCCTAAGGTGTAAATTATCCATAGTCCATATCTCGGAAACTATAAGAGATAATGCAATTTGGCAACCGGCAATGTAATTAGCATGCCGAATATTACTTAGAATGTGAATTGGAACGAAATCGCCAATAGATAAGACCATTTTACAATTTGGGCCCAAGTTAGAAGCAGAGCCTAAGGTGTAAATTATCGATAGTCCATATCTCGGAAACTATAAGAGATAATGCAATTTGGCAACTGGCAATGTAATTAGCATGCCGAACATTACTTGGAATGTGAATTGGGACGAAATCACCAATAGATAAGACCATTTTACAATTTGGGCCCAAGTTAGAAGCAGAGCCTAAGGTGTAAATTATCGATAGTCCATATCTCGGAAACTATAAGAGATAATGCAATTTGGCAACCGGCAATGTAATTAGCATGCCGAATACTACTTGGAATGTGAATTGGAACGAAATCGCCAATAGATAAGACCATTTTACAGTTTGGGCCCAAGTTAGAAGCAGAGCCTAAGGTTAAAAATAATCGATAGTCCATATCTCGGAAACTATAAGAGATAATGCAATTTGGGAACCGGCAATGTAATTAGCATGCCGAATATTACTTGGAATGTGAATTGGAACGAAATCGCCAATAGATAAGACCATTTTACAATTTGGGCCCAAGTTAGAAGCAGAGCCTAAGGTGTAAATTATCCATAGTCCATATCTCGGAAACTATAAGCGATAATGCAATTTGGCAACCGGCAATGTAATTAGCATGCCGAATATTACTTAGAATGTGAATTGGAACGAAATCGCCAATAGATAAGACCATTTTACAGTTTGGGCCCAAGTTAGAAGCAGAGCCTAAGGTGTAAATTATCCATAGTCCATATCTCGGAAACTATAAGAGATAATGCAATTTGGCAACCGGCAATGTAATTAGCATGCCGAATATTACTTAGAATGTGAATTGGAACGAAATCGCCAATAGATAAGACCATTTTACAATTTGGGCCCAAGTTAGAAGCAGAGCCTAAGGTGTAAATTATCGATAGTCCATATCTCGGAAACTATAAGAGATAATGCAATTTGGCAACTGGCAATGTAATTAGCATGCCGAACATTACTTGGAATGTGAATTGGGACGAAATCACCAATAGATAAGACCATTTTACAATTTGGGCCCAAGTTAGAAGCAGAGCCTAAGGTGTAAATTATCGATAGTCCATATCTCGGAAACTATAAGAGATAATGCAATTTGGCAACCGGCAATGTAATTAGCATGCCGAATACTACTTGGAATGTGAATTGGAACGAAATCGCCAATAGATAAGACCATTTTACAGTTTGGGCCCAAGTTAGAAGCAGAGCCTAAGGTTAAAAATAATCGATAGTCCATATCTCGGAAACTATAAGAGATAATGCAATTTGGGAACCGGCAATGTAATTAGCATGCCGAATATTACTTGGAATGTGAATTGGAACGAAATCGCCAATAGATAAGACCATTTTACAGTTTGGGCCCAAGTTAGAAGCAGAGCCTAAGGTTAAAAATAATCGATAGTCCATATCTCGGAAACTATAAGAGATAATGCAATTTGGCAACCGGCAATGTAATTAGCATGCCGAATACTACTTGGAATGTGAATTGGAACGAAATCGCCAATAGATAAGACCATTTTACAGTTTGGGCCCAAGTTAGAAGCAGAGCCTAAGGTTAAAAATAATCGATAGTCCATATCTCGGAAACTATAAGAGATAATGCAATTTGGCAACCGGCAATGTAATTAGCATGCCGAATACTACTTGGAATGTGAATTGGAACGAAATCGCCAATAGATAAGACCATTTTACAATTTGGGCCCAAGTTAGAAGCAGAGCCTAAGGTGTAAATTATCCATAGTCCATATCTCGGAAACTATAAGCGATAATGCAATTTGGCAACCGGTAATGTAATTAGCATGCCGAATGTTACTTGGAATGTGAATTGGAACGAAATCGCCAATAGATAAGACCATTTTACAATTTGGGCCCAAGTTAGAAGCAGAGCCTAAGGTGTAAATTATCCATAGTCCATATCTCGGAAACTATAAGAGATAATGCAATTTGGCAACCGGCAATGTAATTAGCATGCCGAATATTACTTAGAATGTGAATTGGAACGAAATCGCCAATAGATAAGACCATTTTACAGTTTGGGCCCAAGTTAGAAGCAGAGCCTAAGGTGTAAATTATCCATAGTCCATATCTCGGAAACTATAAGAGATAATGCAATTTGGCAACCGGCAATGTAATTAGCATGCCGAATATTACTTAGAATGTGAATTGGAACGAAATCGCCAATAGATAAGACCATTTTACAATTTGGGCCCAAGTTAGAAGCAGAGCCTAAGGTGTAAATTATCGATAGTCCATATCTCGGAAACTATAAGAGATAATGCAATTTGGCAACCGGCAATGTAATTAGCATGCCGAATACTACTTGGAATGTGAATTGGAACGAAATCGCCAATAGATAAGACCATTTTACAATTTGGGCCCAAGTTAGAAGCAGAGCCTAAGGTGTAAATTATCGATAGTCCATATCTCGGAAACTATAAGAGATAATGCAATTTGGCAACCGGCAATGTAATTAGCATGCCGAATACCACTTGGAATGTGAATTGGAACGAAATCGCCAATAGATAAGACCATTTTACAATTTGGGCCCAAGTTAGAAGCAGAGCCTAAGGTGTAAATTATCGATAGTCCATATCTCGGAAACTATAAGAGATAATTCAATTTGGCAACCGGCAATGTAATTAGCATGCCGAATATTACTTGGAATGTGAATTGGAACGAAATCGCCAATAGATAAAACCATTTTACAATTTGGGCCCAAGTTAGAAGCAGAGCCTAAGGTGTAAATTATCGATAGTCCATATCTCGGAAACTATAAGAGATAATGCAATTTGGCAACCGGCAATGTAATTAGCATGCCGAATATTACTTGGAATGTGAATTGGAACGAAATTGCCAATAGATAAGACGATTTTACAATTTGGGCACAAGTTAGAAGCAGAGCATAAGGTGTAAATTACCGATAGTCCATATCTCGGAAACTATAAGAGATAATGCAATTTGGCAACCGGCAATGTAATTAGCATGCCGAATATTACTTGGAATGTGAATTGGAACGAAATCGCCAATAGATAAGACCATTTTACAGTTTGGGCCCAAGTTAGAAGCAGAGCCTAAGGTTAAAAATAATCGATAGTCCATATCTCGGAAACTATAAGAGATAATGCAATTTGGGAACCGGCAATGTAATTAGCATGCCGAATATTACTTGGAATGTGAATTGGAACGAAATCGCCAATAGATAAGACCATTTTACAGTTTGGGCCCAAGTTAGAAGCAGAGCCTAAGGTTAAAAATAATCGATAGTCCATATCTCGGAAACTATAAGAGATAATGCAATTTGGCAACCGGCAATGTAATTAGCATGCCGAATACTACTTGGAATGTGAATTGGAACGAAATCGCCAATAGATAAGACCATTTTACAGTTTGGGCCCAAGTTAGAAGCAGAGCCTAAGGTTAAAAATAATCGATAGTCCATATCTCGGAAACTATAAGAGATAATGCAATTTGGCAACCGGCAATGTAATTAGCATGCCGAATACTACTTGGAATGTGAATTGGAACGAAATCGCCAATAGATAAGACCATTTTACAATTTGGGCCCAAGTTAGAAGCAGAGCCTAAGGTGTAAATTATCCATAGTCCATATCTCGGAAACTATAAGCGATAATGCAATTTGGCAACCGGCAATGTAATTAGCATGCCGAATGTTACTTGGAATGTGAATTGGAACGAAATCGCCAATAGATAAGACCATTTTACAATTTGGGCCCAAGTTAGAAGCAGAGCCTAAGGTGTAAATTATCCATAGTCCATATCTCGGAAACTATAAGAGATAATGCAATTTGGCAACCGGCAATGTAATTAGCATGCCGAATATTACTTAGAATGTGAATTGGAACGAAATCGCCAATAGATAAGACCATTTTACAGTTTGGGCCCAAGTTAGAAGCAGAGCCTAAGGTGTAAATTATCCATAGTCCATATCTCGGAAACTATAAGAGATAATGCAATTTGGCAACCGGCAATGTAATTAGCATGCCGAATATTACTTAGAATGTGAATTGGAACGAAATCGCCAATAGATAAGACCATTTTACAATTTGGGCCCAAGTTAGAAGCAGAGCCTAAGGTGTAAATTATCGATAGTCCATATCTCGGAAACTATAAGAGATAATGCAATTTGGCAACCGGCAATGTAATTAGCATGCCGAATACCACTTGGAATGTGAATTGGAACGAAATCGCCAATAGATAAGACCATTTTACAATTTGGGCCCAAGTTAGAAGCAGAGCCTAAGGTGTAAATTATCGATAGTCCATATCTCGGAAACTATAAGAGATAATTCAATTTGGCAACCGGCAATGTAATTAGCATGCCGAATATTACTTGGAATGTGAATTGGAACGAAATCGCCAATAGATAAAACCATTTTACAATTTGGGCCCAAGTTAGAAGCAGAGCCTAAGGTGTAAATTATCGATAGTCCATATCTCGGAAACTATAAGAGATAATGCAATTTGGCAACCGGCAATGTAATTAGCATGCCGAATATTACTTGGAATGTGAATTGGAACGAAATTGCCAATAGATAAGACGATTTTACAATTTGGGCACAAGTTAGAAGCAGAGCATAAGGTGTAAATTACCGATAGTCCATATCTCGGAAACTATAAGAGATAATGCAATTTGGCAACCGGCAATGTAATTAGCATGCCGAATATTACTTGGAATGTGAATTGGAACGAAATCGCCAATAGATAAGACCATTTTACAATTTGGGCCCAAGTTAGAAGCAGAGCCTAAGGTGTAAATTATCGATAGTCCATATCTCGGAAACTATAAGAGATAATGCAATTTGGCAACCGGCAATGTAATTAGCTTGCCGAATATTACTTGGAATGTGAATTGGAAAGAAATCGCCAATAGATAAGACCATTTTACAATTTGGGCCCAAGTTAGAAGCAGAGCCTAAGGTGTAAATTATCGATAGTCCATATCTCGGAAACTATAAGAGATAATGCAATTTGGCAGCCGGCAATGTAATTAGCATGCCGAATATTACTTGGAATGTGAATTGGAACGAAATCGCCAATAGATAAGACCATTTTACAATTTGGGCCCAAGTTAGAAGCAGAGCCTAAGGTGTAAATTATCGATAGTCCATATCTCGGAAACTATAAGAGATAATGCAATTTGGCAACCGGCAATGTAATTAGCATGCCGAATGTTACTAGGAATGTGAATTGGAACGAAATTGCCAATAGATAAGACGATTTTACAATTTGGGCCCAAGTTAGAAGCAGAGCCTAAGGTGTAAATTACCGATAGTCCATATCTCGGAAACTATAAGAGATAATGCAATTTGGCAACCGGCAATGTAATTAGCATGCCGAATATTACTTAGAATGTGAATTGGAACGAAATCGCCAATAGATAAGACCATTTTACAATTTGGGCCCAAGTTAGAAGCAGAGCCTAAGGTGTAAATTATCGATAGTCCATATCTCGGAAACTATAAGAGATAATGCAATTTGGCAACTGGCAATGTAATTAGCATGCCGAACATTACTTGGAATGTGAATTGGGACGAAATCACCAATAGATAAGACCATTTTACAATTTGGGCCCAAGTTAGAAGCAGAGCCTAAGGTGTAAATTATCGATAGTCCATATCTCGGAAACTATAAGAGATAATGCAATTTGGCAACCGGCAATGTAATTAGCATGCCGAATACTACTTGGAATGTGAATTGGAACGAAATCGCCAATAGATAAGACCATTTTACAGTTTGGGCCCAAGTTAGAAGCAGAGCCTAAGGTTAAAAATAATCGATAGTCCATATCTCGGAAACTATAAGAGATAATGCAATTTGGGAACCGGCAATGTAATTAGCATGCCGAATATTACTTGGAATGTGAATTGGAACGAAATCGCCAATAGATAAGACCATTTTACAGTTTGGGCCCAAGTTAGAAGCAGAGCCTAAGGTTAAAAATAATCGATAGTCCATATCTCGGAAACTATAAGAGATAATGCAATTTGGCAACCGGCAATGTAATTAGCATGCCGAATACTACTTGGAATGTGAATTGGAACGAAATCGCCAATAGATAAGACCATTTTACAGTTTGGGCCCAAGTTAGAAGCAGAGCCTAAGGTTAAAAATAATCGATAGTCCATATCTCGGAAACTATAAGAGATAATGCAATTTGGCAACCGGCAATGTAATTAGCATGCCGAATACTACTTGGAATGTGAATTGGAACGAAATCGCCAATAGATAAGACCATTTTACAATTTGGGCCCAAGTTAGAAGCAGAGCCTAAGGTGTAAATTATCCATAGTCCATATCTCGGAAACTATAAGCGATAATGCAATTTGGCAACCGGCAATGTAATTAGCATGCCGAATGTTACTTGGAATGTGAATTGGAACGAAATCGCCAATAGATAAGACCATTTTACAATTTGGGCCCAAGTTAGAAGCAGAGCCTAAGGTGTAAATTATCCATAGTCCATATCTCGGAAACTATAAGAGATAATGCAATTTGGCAACCGGCAATGTAATTAGCATGCCGAATATTACTTAGAATGTGAATTGGAACGAAATCGCCAATAGATAAGACCATTTTACAGTTTGGGCCCAAGTTAGAAGCAGAGCCTAAGGTGTAAATTATCCATAGTCCATATCTCGGAAACTATAAGAGATAATGCAATTTGGCAACCGGCAATGTAATTAGCATGCCGAATATTACTTAGAATGTGAATTGGAACGAAATCGCCAATAGATAAGACCATTTTACAATTTGGGCCCAAGTTAGAAGCAGAGCCTAAGGTGTAAATTATCGATAGTCCATATCTCGGAAACTATAAGAGATAATGCAATTTGGCAACCGGCAATGTAATTAGCATGCCGAATACTACTTGGAATGTGAATTGGAACGAAATCGCCAATAGATAAGACCATTTTACAATTTGGGCCCAAGTTAGAAGCAGAGCCTAAGGTGTAAATTATCGATAGTCCATATCTCGGAAACTATAAGAGATAATGCAATTTGGCAACCGGCAATGTAATTAGCATGCCGAATACCACTTGGAATGTGAATTGGAACGAAATCGCCAATAGATAAGACCATTTTACAATTTGGGCCCAAGTTAGAAGCAGAGCCTAAGGTGTAAATTATCGATAGTCCATATCTCGGAAACTATAAGAGATAATTCAATTTGGCAACCGGCAATGTAATTAGCATGCCGAATATTACTTGGAATGTGAATTGGAACGAAATCGCCAATAGATAAAACCATTTTACAATTTGGGCCCAAGTTAGAAGCAGAGCCTAAGGTGTAAATTATCGATAGTCCATATCTCGGAAACTATAAGAGATAATGCAATTTGGCAACCGGCAATGTAATTAGCATGCCGAATATTACTTGGAATGTGAATTGGAACGAAATTGCCAATAGATAAGACGATTTTACAATTTGGGCACAAGTTAGAAGCAGAGCATAAGGTGTAAATTACCGATAGTCCATATCTCGGAAACTATAAGAGATAATGCAATTTGGCAACCGGCAATGTAATTAGCATGCCGAATATTACTTGGAATGTGAATTGGAACGAAATCGCCAATAGATAAGACCATTTTACAATTTGGGCCCAAGTTAGAAGCAGAGCCTAAGGTGTAAATTATCGATAGTCCATATCTCGGAAACTATAAGAGATAATGCAATTTGGCAACCGGCAATGTAATTAGCATGCCGAATATTACTTGGAATGTGAATTGGAAAGAAATCGCCAATAGATAAGACCATTTTACAATTTGGGCCCAAGTTAGAAGCAGAGCCTAAGGTGTAAATTATCGATAGTCCATATCTCGGAAACTATAAGAGATAATGCAATTTGGCAGCCGGCAATGTAATTAGCATGCCGAATATTACTTGGAATGTGAATTGGAACGAAATCGCCAATAGATAAGACCATTTTACAATTTGGGCCCAAGTTAGAAGCAGAGCCTAAGGTGTAAATTATCGATAGTCCATATCTCGGAAACTATAAGAGATAATGCAATTTGGCAACCGGCAATGTAATTAGCATGCCGAATGTTACTTGGAATGTGAATTGGAACGAAATTGCCAATAGATAAGACGATTTTACAATTTGGGCCCAAGTTAGAAGCAGAGCCTAAGGTGTAAATTACCGATAGTCCATATCTCGGAAACTATAAGAGATAATGCAATTTGGCAACCGGCAATGTAATTAGCATGCCGAATATTACTTGGAATGTGAATTGGAACGAAATCGCCAATAGATAAGACCATTTTACAATTTGGGCCCAAGTTAGAAGCAGAGTCTAAGGTGTAAATTATCGATAGTCCATATCTCGGAAACTATAAGAGATAATGCAATTTGGCAACCGGCAATGTAATTAGCATGCCGAATATTACTTGGAATGTGAATTGGAATGAAATCGCCAATAGATAAGACCATTTTACAATTTGGGCCCAAGTTAGAAGCAGAGCCTAAGATGTAAATTATCGATAGTCCATATCTCGGAAACTATAAGAGATAATGCAATTTGGCAACCGGCAATGTAATTAGCATGCCGAATATTACTTGGAATGTGAATTGGAACGAAATCGCCAATAGATAAGACGATTTTACAATTTGGGCCCAAGTTAGAAGCAGAGCCTAAGGTGTAAATTACCGACAGTCCATATCTCGGAAACTATAAGAGATAATGCAATTTGGCAACCGGCAATGTAATTAGCATGCCGAATATTACTTGGAATGTGAATTGGAACGAAATCGCCAATAGATAAGACCATTTTACAATTTGGGCCCAAGTTAGAAGCAGAGCCTAAGGTGTAAATTATCGATAGTCCATATCTCGGAAACTATAAGAGATAATGCAATTTGGCAACCGGCAATGTAATTAGCATGCCGAATATTACTTGGAATGTGAATTGGAATGAAATCGCCAATAGATAAGACCATTTTACAATTTGGGCCCAAGTTAGAAGCAGAGCCTAAGGTGTAAATTATCCATAGTCCATATCTCGGAAACTATAAGAGATAATGCAATTTGGCAACTGGCAATGTAATTAGCATGCCGAACATTACTTGGAATGTGAATTGGGACGAAATCACCAATAGATAAGACCATTTTACAATTTGGGCCCAAGTTAGAAGCAGAGCCTAAGGTGTAAATTATCGATAGTCCATATCTCGGAAACTATAAGAGATAATGCAATTTGGCAACCGGCAATGTAATTAGCATGCCGAATACTACTTGGAATGTGAATTGGAACGAAATCGCCAATAGATAAGACCATTGTACAGTTTGGGCCCAAGTTAGAAGCAGAGCCTAAGGTTAAAAATAATCGATAGTCCATATCTCGGAAACTATAAGAGATAATGCAATTTGGGAACCGGCAATGTAATTAGCATGCCGAATATTACTTGGAATGTGAATTGGAACGAAATCGCCAATAGATAAGACCATTTTAAAATTTGGGCCCAAGTTAGAAGCAGAGCCTAAGGTGTAAATTATCGATAGTCCATATCTCGGAAACTATAAGAGATAATGCAACTTGGCCACCGGCAATGTAATTAGCATGCCGAATATTACTTGAAATGTGAATTGGAACGAAATCGCCAATAGATAAGACCATTTTACAATTTGGGCCCAAGTTAGAAGCAGAGCCTAAGGTGTAAATTATCGATAGTCCATATCTCGGAAACTATAAGAGATAATGCAATTTGGCAACCGGCAATGTAATTAGCATGCCGAATACTACTTGGAATGTGAATTGGAACGAAATCGCCAATAGATAAGACCATTTTAAAATTTGGGCCCAAGTTAGAAGCAGAGCCTAAGGTGTAAATTATCCATAGTCCATATCTCGGAAACTATAAGAGATAATGCAATTTGGCAACCGGCAATGTAATTAGCATGCCGAATATTACTTGGAATGTGAATTGGAACGAAATCGCCAATAGATAAGACCATTTTACAATTTGGGCCCAAGTTAGAAGCAGAGCCTAAGGTGTAAATTATCGATAGTCCATATCTCGGAAACTATAAGAGATAATGCAATTTGGCAACCGGCAATGTAATTAGCATGCCGAATATTACTTGGAATGTGAATTGGAACGAAATCGCCAATAGATAAGACCATTTTACAATTTGGGCCCAAGTTAGAAGCAGAGCCTAAGGTGTAAATTATCGATAGTCCATATCTCGGAAACTATAAGAGATAATGCAATTTGGCAACCGGCAATGTAATTAGCATGCCGAATATTACTTGGAATGTGAATTGGAATGAAATCGCCAATAGATAAGACCATTTTACAATTTGGGCCCAAGTTAGAAGCAGAGCCTAAGGTGTAAATTATCGATAGTCCATATCTCGGAAACTATAAGAGATAATGCAATTTGGCAACCGGCAATGTAATTAGCATGCCGAATATTACTTGGAATGTGAATTGGAACGAAATCGCCAATAGATAAGACCATTTTACAATTTGGGCCCAAGTTAGAAGCAGAGCCTAAGGTGTAAATTATCGATAGTCCATATCTCGGAAACTATAAGAGATAATGCAATTTGGCAACCGGCAATGTAATTAGCATGCCGAATATTACTTGGAATGTGAATTGGAACGAAATCGCCAATAGATAAGACCATTTTACAATTTGGGCCCAAGTTAGAAGCAGAGCCTAAGGTGTAAATTATCGATAGTCCATATCTCGGAAACTATAAGAGATAATGCAGTTTCGCAACCGGCAATGTAATTAGCATGCCGAATATTACTTCGAATGTGAATTGGGACGAAATCGCCAATAGATAAGACCATTTTACAATTTGGGCCCAAGTTAGAAGCAAAGCCTAAGGTGTAAATTATAGATAGTCCATATCTCGGAAACTATAAGAGATAATGCAATTTGGCAACCGGCAATGTAATTAGCATGCCGAATATTACTTGGAATGTGAATTGGAACGAAATTGCCCATAGATAAGACGATTTTACAATTTGAGCACAAGTTAGAAGCAGAGCCTAAGGTGTAAATTACCGATAGTCCATATCTCGGAAACTATAAGAGATAATGCAATTTGGCAACCGGCAATGTAATTAGCATGCCGAATATTACTTGGAATGTGAATTGGAATGAAATCGCCAATAGATAAGACCATTTTACAATTTGGGCCCAAGTTAGAAGCAGAGCCTAAGGTGTAAATTATCGATAGTCCATATCTCGGAAACTATAAGAGATAATGCAATTTGGCAGCCGGCAATGTAATTAGCATGCCGAATATTACTTGGAATGTGAATTGGAACGAAATCGCCAATAGATAAGACGATTTTACAATTTGGGCCCAAGTTAGAAGCAGAGCCTAAGGTGTAAATTATCGATAGTCCATATCTCGGAAACTATAAGAGATAATGCAATTTGGCAACCGGCAATGTAATTAGCATGCCGAGTATTACTTGGAATGTGAATTGGAATGAAATCGCCAATAGATAAGACCATTTTACAATTTGGGCCCAAGTTAGAAGCAGAGCCTAAGGTGTAAATTATCCATAGTCAATATCTCGGAAACTATAAGAGATAATGCAATTTGGCAACTGGCAATGTAATTAGCATGCCGAACATTACTTGGAATGTGAATTGGGACGAAATCACCAATAGATAAGACCATTTTACAATTTGGGCCCAAGTTAGAAGCAGAGCCTAAGGTGTAAATTATCGATAGTCCATATCTCGGAAACTATAAGAGATAATGCAATTTGGCAACCGGCAATGTAATTAGCATGCCGAATACTACTTGGAATGTGAATTGGAACGAAATCGCCAATAGATAAGACCATTTTACAGTTTGGGCCCAAGTTAGAAGCAGAGCCTAAGGTTAAAAATAATCGATAGTCCATATCTCGGAAACTATAAGAGATAATGCAATTTGGGAACCGGCAATGTAATTAGCATGCCGAATATTACTTGGAATGTGAATTGGAACGAAATCGCCAATAGATAAGACCATTTTAAAATTTGGGCCCAAGTTAGAAGCAGAGCCTAAGGTGTAAATTATCGATAGTCCATATCTCGGAAACTATAAGAGATAATGCAACTTGGCCACCGGCAATGTAATTAGCATGCCGAATATTACTTGGAATGTGAATTGGAACGAAATCGCCAATAGATAAGACCATTTTACAATTTGGGCCCAAGTTAGAAGCAGAGCCTAAGGTGTAAATTATCGATAGTCCATATCTCGGAAACTATAAGAGATAATGCAATTTGGCAACCGGCAATGTAATTAGCATGCCGAATACTACTTGGAATGTGAATTGGAACGAAATCGCCAATAGATAAGACCATTTTAAAATTTGGGCCCAAGTTAGAAGCAGAGCCTAAGGTGTAAATTATCCATAGTCCATATCTCGGAAACTATAAGAGGTAATGCAATTTGGCAACCGGCAATGTAATTAGCATGCCGAATATTACTTGGAATGTGAATTGGAACGAAATCGCCAATAGATAAGACCATTTTACAATTTGGACCCAAGTTAGAAGCAGAGCCTAAGGTGTAAATTATCGATAGTCCATATCTCGGAAACTATAAGAGATAATGCAATTTGGCAACCGGCAATGTAATTAGCATGCCGAATATTACTTGGAATGTGAATTGGAACGAAATCGCCAATAGATAAGACCATTTTACAATTTGGGCCCAAGTTAGAAGCAGAGCCTAAGGTGTAAATTATCGATAGTCCATATCTCGGAAACTATAAGAGATAATGCAATTTGGCAACCGGCAATGTAATTAGCATGCCGAATATTACTTGGAATGTGAATTGGAATGAAATCGCCAATAGATAAGACCATTTTACAATTTGGGCCCAAGTTAGAAGCAGAGCCTAAGGTGTAAATTATCGATAGTCCATATCTCGGAAACTATAAGAGATAATGCAGTTTCGCAACCGGCAATGTAATTAGCATGCCGAATATTACTTGGAATGTGAATTGGAACGAAATCGCCAATAGATAAGACCATTTTACAATTTGGACCCAAGTTAGAAGCAGAGCCTAAGGTGTAAATTATCGATAGTCCATATCTCGGAAACTATAAGAGATAATGCAATTTGGCAACCGGCAATGTAATTAGCATGCCGAATATTACTTGGAATGTGAATTGGAACGAAATCGCCAATAGATAAGACCATTTTACAATTTGGGCCCAAGTTAGAAGCAGAGCCTAAGGTGTAAATTATCGATAGTCCATATCTCGGAAACTATAAGAGATAATGCAATTTGGCAACCGGCAATGTAATTAGCATGCCGAATATTACTTGGAATGTGAATTGGAATGAAATCGCCAATAGATAAGACCATTTTACAATTTGGGCCCAAGTTAGAAGCAGAGCCTAAGGTGTAAATTATCGATAGTCCATATCTCGGAAACTATAAGAGATAATGCAGTTTCGCAACCGGCAATGTAATTAGCATGCCGAATATTACTTGGAATGTGAATTGGAATGAAATCGCCAATAGATAAGACCATTTTACAATTTGGGCCCAAGTTAGAAGCAGAGCCTAAGATGTAAATTATCGATAGTCCATATCTCGGAAACTATAAGAGATAATGCAATTTGGCAACCGGCAATGTAATTAGCATGCCGAATATTACTTGGAATGTGAATTGGAACGAAATCGCCAATAGATAAGACGATTTTACAATTTGGGCCCAAGATAGAAGCAGAGCCTAAGGTGTAAATTACCGATAGTCCATATCTCGGAAACTATGAGATAATGCAATTTGGCAACCGGCAATGTAATTAGCATGCCGAATATTACTTGGAATGTGAATTGGAACGAAATCGCCAATAGATAAGACCATTTTACAATTTGGGCCCAAGTTAGAAGCAGAGCCTAAGGTGTAAATTATCGATAGTCCATATCTCGGAAACTATAAGAGATAATGCAATTTGGCAACCGGCAATGTAATTAGCATGCCGAATATTACTTGGAATGTGAATTGGAATGAAATCGCCAATAGATAAGACCATTTTACAATTTGGGCCCAAGTTAGAAGCAGAGCCTAAGGTGTAAATTATCCATAGTCCATATCTCGGAAACTATAAGAGATAATGCAATTTGGCAACTGGCAATGTAATTAGCATGCCGAACATTACTTGGAATGTGAATTGGGACGAAATCACCAATAGATAAGACCATTTTACAATTTGGGCCCAAGTTAGAAGCAGAGCCTAAGGTGTAAATTATCGATAGTCCATATCTCGGAAACTATAAGAGATAATGCAATTTGGCAACCGGCAATGTAATTAGCATGCCGAATACTACTTGGAATGTGAATTGGAACGAAATCGCCAATAGATAAGACCATTGTACAGTTTGGGCCCAAGTTAGAAGCAGAGCCTAAGGTTAAAAATAATCGATAGTCCATATCTCGGAAACTATAAGAGATAATGCAATTTGGGAACCGGCAATGTAATTAGCATGCCGAATATTACTTGGAATGTGAATTGGAACGAAATCGCCAATAGATAAGACCATTTTAAAATTTGGACCCAAGTTAGAAGCAGAGCCTAAGGTGTAAATTATCGATAGTCCATATCTCGGAAACTATAAGAGATAATGCAACTTGGCCACCGGCAATGTAATTAGCATGCCGAATATTACTTGGAATGTGAATTGGAACGAAATCGCCATTAGATAAGACCATTTTACAATTTGGGCCCAAGTTAGAAGCAGAGCCTAAGGTGTAAATTATCGATAGTCCATATCTCGGAAACTATAAGAGATAATGCAATTTGGCAACCGGCAATGTAATTAGCATGCCGAATACTACTTGGAATGTGAATTGGAACGAAATCGCCAATAGATAAGACCATTTTAAAATTTGGGCCCAAGTTAGAAGCAGAGCCTAAGGTGTAAATTATCCATAGTCCATATCTCGGAAACTATAAGAGATAATGCAATTTGGCAACCGGCAATGTAATTAGCATGCCGAATATTACTTGGAATGTGAATTGGAACGAAATCGCCAATAGATAAGACCATTTTACAATTTGGGCCCAAGTTAGAAGCAGAGCCTAAGGTGTAAATTATCGATAGTCCATATCTCGGAAACTATAAGAGATAATGCAATTTGGCAACCGGCAATGTAATTAGCATGCCGAATATTACTTGGAATGTGAATTGGAACGAAATCGCCAATAGATAAGACCATTTTACAATTTGGGCCCAAGTTAGAAGCAGAGCCTAAGGTGTAAATTATCGATAGTCCATATCTCGGAAACTATAAGAGATAATGCAATTTGGCAACCGGCAATGTAATTAGCATGCCGAATATTACTTGGAATGTGAATTGGAATGAAATCGCCAATAGATAAGACCATTTTACAATTTGGGCCCAAGTTAGAAGCAGAGCCTAAGGTGTAAATTATCGATAGTCCATATCTCGGAAACTATAAGAGATAATGCAATTTGGCAACCGGCAATGTAATTAGCATGCCGAATATTACTTGGAATGTGAATTGGAACGAAATCGCCAATAGATAAGACCATTTTACAATTTGGGCCCAAGTTAGAAGCAGAGCCTAAGGTGTAAATTATCGATAGTCCATATCTCGGAAACTATAAGAGATAATGCAGTTTCGCAACCGGCAATGTAATTAGCATGCCGAATATTACTTCGAATGTGAATTGGGACGAAATCGCCAATAGATAAGACCATTTTACAATTTGGGCCCAAGTTAGAAGCAAAGCCTAAGGTGTAAATTATCGATAGTCCATATCTCGGAAACTATAAGAGATAATGCAATTTGGCAACCGGCAATGTAATTAGCATGCCGAATATTACTTGGAATGTGAATTGGAACGAAATTGCCCATAGATAAGACGATTTTACAATTTGAGCACAAGTTAGAAGCAGAGCCTAAGGTGTAAATTACCGATAGTCCATATCTCGGAAACTATAAGAGATAATGCAATTTGGCAACCGGCAATGTAATTAGCATGCCGAATATTACTTGGAATGTGAATTGGAATGAAATCGCCAATAGATAAGACCATTTTACAATTTGGGCCCAAGTTAGAAGCAGAGCCTAAGGTGTAAATTATCGATAGTCCATATCTCGGAAACTATAAGAGATAATGCAGTTTCGCAACCGGCAATGTAATTAGCATGCCGAATATTACTTGGAATGTGAATTGGAATGAAATCGCCAATAGATAAGACCATTTTACAATTTGGGCCCAAGTTAGAAGCAGAGCCTAAGATGTAAATTATCGATAGTCCATATCTCGGAAACTATAAGAGATAATGCAATTTGGCAACCGGCAATGTAATTAGCATGCCGAATATTACTTGGAATGTGAATTGGAACGAAATCGCCAATAGATAAGACGATTTTACAATTTG
Organism: Rhynchophorus ferrugineus; assembly: GCF_030347505.1. Taxonomy (NCBI): domain Eukaryota; kingdom Metazoa; phylum Arthropoda; class Insecta; order Coleoptera; family Curculionidae; genus Rhynchophorus; species Rhynchophorus ferrugineus. The sequence continues at coordinate 49,122 of NW_027472910.1, forward strand.
GGCCCAAGATAGAAGCAGAGCCTAAGGTGTAAATTACCGATAGTCCATATCTCGGAAACTATGAGATAATGCAATTTGGCAACCGGCAATGTAATTAGCATGCCGAATATTACTTGGAATGTGAATTGGAACGAAATCGCCAATAGATAAGACCATTTTACAATTTGGGCCCAAGTTAGAAGCAGAGCCTAAGGTGTAAATTATCGATAGTCCATATCTCGGAAACTATAAGAGATAATGCAATTTGGCAACCGGCAATGTAATTAGCATGCCGAATATTACTTGGAATGTGAATTGGAATGAAATCGCCAATAGATAAGACCATTTTACAATTTGGGCCCAAGTTAGAAGCAGAGCCTAAGGTGTAAATTATCCATAGTCCATATCTCGGAAACTATAAGAGATAATGCAATTTGGCAACTGGCAATGTAATTAGCATGCCGAACATTACTTGGAATGTGAATTGGGACGAAATCACCAATAGATAAGACCATTTTACAATTTGGGCCCAAGTTAGAAGCAGAGCCTAAGGTGTAAATTATCGATAGTCCATATCTCGGAAACTATAAGAGATAATGCAATTTGGCAACCGGCAATGTAATTAGCATGCCGAATACTACTTGGAATGTGAATTGGAACGAAATCGCCAATAGATAAGACCATTGTACAGTTTGGGCCCAAGTTAGAAGCAGAGCCTAAGGTTAAAAATAATCGATAGTCCATATCTCGGAAACTATAAGAGATAATGCAATTTGGGAACCGGCAATGTAATTAGCATGCCGAATATTACTTGGAATGTGAATTGGAACGAAATCGCCAATAGATAAGACCATTTTAAAATTTGGGCCCAAGTTAGAAGCAGAGCCTAAGGTGTAAATTATCGATAGTCCATATCTCGGAAACTATAAGAGATAATGCAACTTGGCCACCGGCAATGTAATTAGCATGCCGAATATTACTTGGAATGTGAATTGGAACGAAATCGCCAATAGATAAGACCATTTTACAATTTGGGCCCAAGTTAGAAGCAGAGCCTAAGGTGTAAATTATCGATAGTCCATATCTCGGAAACTATAAGAGATAATGCAATTTGGCAACCGGCAATGTAATTAGCATGCCGAATACTACTTGGAATGTGAATTGGAACGAAATCGCCAATAGATAAGACCATTTTAAAATTTGGGCCCAAGTTAGAAGCAGAGCCTAAGGTGTAAATTATCCATAGTCCATATCTCGGAAACTATAAGAGATAATGCAATTTGGCAACCGGCAATGTAATTAGCATGCCGAATATTACTTGGAATGTGAATTGGAACGAAATCGCCAATAGATAAGACCATTTTACAATTTGGGCCCAAGTTAGAAGCAGAGCCTAAGGTGTAAATTATCGATAGTCCATATCTCGGAAACTATAAGAGATAATGCAATTTGGCAACCGGCAATGTAATTAGCATGCCGAATATTACTTGGAATGTGAATTGGAACGAAATCGCCAATAGATAAGACCATTTTACAATTTGGGCCCAAGTTAGAAGCAGAGCCTAAGGTGTAAATTATCGATAGTCCATATCTCGGAAACTATAAGAGATAATGCAATTTGGCAACCGGCAATGTAATTAGCATGCCGAATATTACTTGGAATGTGAATTGGAATGAAATCGCCAATAGATAAGACCATTTTACAATTTGGGCCCAAGTTAGAAGCAGAGCCTAAGGTGTAAATTATCGATAGTCCATATCTCGGAAACTATAAGAGATAATGCAATTTGGCAACCGGCAATGTAATTAGCATGCCGAATATTACTTGGAATGTGAATTGGAACGAAATCGCCAATAGATAAGACCATTTTACAATTTGGGCCCAAGTTAGAAGCAGAGCCTAAGGTGTAAATTATCGATAGTCCATATCTCGGAAACTATAAGAGATAATGCAGTTTCGCAACCGGCAATGTAATTAGCATGCCGAATATTACTTCGAATGTGAATTGGGACGAAATCGCCAATAGATAAGACCATTTTACAATTTGGGCCCAAGTTAGAAGCAAAGCCTAAGGTGTAAATTATCGATAGTCCATATCTCGGAAACTATAAGAGATAATGCAATTTGGCAACCGGCAATGTAATTAGCATGCCGAATATTACTTGGAATGTGAATTGGAACGAAATTGCCCATAGATAAGACGATTTTACAATTTGAGCACAAGTTAGAAGCAGAGCCTAAGGTGTAAATTACCGATAGTCCATATCTCGGAAACTATAAGAGATAATGCAATTTGGCAACCGGCAATGTAATTAGCATGCCGAATATTACTTGGAATGTGAATTGGAATGAAATCGCCAATAGATAAGACCATTTTACAATTTGGGCCCAAGTTAGAAGCAGAGCCTAAGGTGTAAATTATCGATAGTCCATATCTCGGAAACTATAAGAGATAATGCAATTTGGCAGCCGGCAATGTAATTAGCATGCCGAATATTACTTGGAATGTGAATTGGAACGAAATCGCCAATAGATAAGACGATTTTACAATTTGGGCCCAAGTTAGAAGCAGAGCCTAAGGTGTAAATTATCGATAGTCCATATCTCGGAAACTATAAGAGATAATGCAATTTGGCAACCGGCAATGTAATTAGCATGCCGAGTATTACTTGGAATGTGAATTGGAATGAAATCGCCAATAGATAAGACCATTTTACAATTTGGGCCCAAGTTAGAAGCAGAGCCTAAGGTGTAAATTATCCATAGTCAATATCTCGGAAACTATAAGAGATAATGCAATTTGGCAACTGGCAATGTAATTAGCATGCCGAACATTACTTGGAATGTGAATTGGGACGAAATCACCAATAGATAAGACCATTTTACAATTTGGGCCCAAGTTAGAAGCAGAGCCTAAGGTGTAAATTATCGATAGTCCATATCTCGGAAACTATAAGAGATAATGCAATTTGGCAACCGGCAATGTAATTAGCATGCCGAATACTACTTGGAATGTGAATTGGAACGAAATCGCCAATAGATAAGACCATTTTACAGTTTGGGCCCAAGTTAGAAGCAGAGCCTAAGGTTAAAAATAATCGATAGTCCATATCTCGGAAACTATAAGAGATAATGCAATTTGGGAACCGGCAATGTAATTAGCATGCCGAATATTACTTGGAATGTGAATTGGAACGAAATCGCCAATAGATAAGACCATTTTAAAATTTGGGCCCAAGTTAGAAGCAGAGCCTAAGGTGTAAATTATCGATAGTCCATATCTCGGAAACTATAAGAGATAATGCAACTTGGCCACCGGCAATGTAATTAGCATGCCGAATATTACTTGGAATGTGAATTGGAACGAAATCGCCAATAGATAAGACCATTTTACAATTTGGGCCCAAGTTAGAAGCAGAGCCTAAGGTGTAAATTATCGATAGTCCATATCTCGGAAACTATAAGAGATAATGCAATTTGGCAACCGGCAATGTAATTAGCATGCCGAATATTACTTGGAATGTGAATTGGAACGAAATCGCCAATAGATAAGACCATTTTACAATTTGGGCCCAAGTTAGAAGCAGAGCCTAAGGTGTAAATTATCGATAGTCCATATCTCGGAAACTATAAGAGATAATGCAATTTGGCAACCGGCAATGTAATTAGCATGCCGAATATTACTTGGAATGTGAATTGGAATGAAATCGCCAATAGATAAGACCATTTTACAATTTGGGCCCAAGTTAGAAGCAGAGCCTAAGGTGTAAATTATCGATAGTCCATATCTCGGAAACTATAAGAGATAATGCAGTTTCGCAACCGGCAATGTAATTAGCATGCCGAATATTACTTCGAATGTGAATTGGGACGAAATCGCCAATAGATAAGACCATTTTACAATTTGGGCCCAAGTTAGAAGCAGAGCCTAAGGTGTAAACTATCGATAGTCCATATCTCGGAAACTATAAGAGATAATGCAATTTGGCAACCGGCAATGTAATTAGCATGCCGAATATTACTTGGAATGTGAATTGGAATGAAATCGCCAATAGATAAGACCATTTTACAATTTGGGCCCAAGTTAGAAGCAGAGCCTAAGGTGTAAATTATCGATAGTCCATATCTCGGAAACTATAAGAGATAATGCAATTTGGCAACCGGCAATGTAATTAGCATGATGAATATTACTTGGAATGTGAATTGCAACGAAATTGCCAATAGATAAGACGATTTTACAATTTGGGCCCAAGTTAGAAGCAGAGCCTAAGGTGTAAATTACCGATAGTCCATATCTCGGAAACTATAAGAGATAATGCAATTTGGCAACCGGCAATGTAATTAGCATGCCGAATATTTCTTGGAATGTGAATTGGAACGAAATCGCCAATAGATAAGACCATTTTACAATTTGGGCCCAAGTTAGAAGCAGAGCCTAAGGTGTAAACTATCGATAGTCCATATCTCGGAAACTATAAGAGATAATGCAATTTGGCAACCGGCAATGTAATTAGCATGCCGAATATTACTTGGAATGTGAATTGGAATGAAATCGCCAATAGATAAGACCATTTTACAATTTGGGCCCAAGTTAGAAGCAGAGCCTAAGGTGTAAATTATCGATAGTCCATATCTCGGAAACTATAAGAGATAATGCAATTTGGCAACCGGCAATGTAATTAGCATGCCGAATATTACTTGGAATGTGAATTGGAACGAAATCGCCAATAGATAAGACCATTTTACAATTTGGGCCCAAGTTAGAAGCAGAGCCTAAGGTGTAAATTATCGATAGTCCATATCTCGGAAACTATAAGAGATAATGCAGTTTCGCAACCGGCAATGTAATTAGCATGCCGAATATTACTTGGAATGTGAATTGGGACGAAATCGCCAATAGATAAGACCATTTTACAATTTGGGCCCAAGTTAGAAGCAGAGCCTAAGGTGTAAATTATCGATAGTCCATATCTCGGAAACTATAAGAGATAAAGCAATTTGGCAACCGGCAATGTAATTAGCATGCCGAGTATTACTTGGAATGTGAATTGGAACGAAATCGCCAATAGATAAGACCATTTTACAATTTGGGCCCAAGTTAGAAGCAGAGCCTAAGGTGTAAATTATCGATAGTCCATATCTCGGAAACTATAAGAGATAATGCAATTTGGCAACCGGCAATGTAATTAGCATGCCGAATACCACTTGGAATGTGAATTGGAACGAAATCGCCAATAGATAAGACCATTTTACAATTTGGGCCCAAGTTAGAAGCAGAGCCTAAGGTGTAAATTATCGATAGTCCATATCTCGGAAACTATAAGAGATAATTCAATTTGGCAACCGGCAATGTAATTAGCATGCCGAATATTACTTGGAATGTGAATTGGAACGAAATCGCCAATAGATAAAACCATTTTACAATTTGGGCCCAAGTTAGAAGCAGAGCCTAAGGTGTAAATTATCGATAGTCTATATCTCGGAAACTATAAGAGATAATGCAATTTGGCAACCGGCAATGTAATTAGCATGCCGAATATTACTTGGAATGTGAATTGGAACGAAATTGCCAATAGATAAGACGATTTTACAATTTGGGCACAAGTTAGAAGCAGAGCCTAAGGTGTAAATTACCGATAGTCCATATCTCGGAAACTATAAGAGATAATGCAATTTGGCAACCGGCAATGTAATTAGCATGCCGAATATTACTTGGAATGTGAATTGGAACGAAATCGCCAATAGATAAGACCATTTTACAATTTGGGCCCAAGTTAGAAGCAGAGCCTAAGGTGTAAATTATCGATAGTCCATATCTCGGAAACTATAAGAGATAATGCAATTTGGCAACCGGCAATGTAATTAGCATGCCGAATATTACTTGGAATGTGAATTGGAATGAAATCGCCAATAGATAAGACCATTTTACAATTTGGGCCCAAGTTAGAAGCAGAGCCTAAGGTGTAAATTATCGATAGTCCATATCTCGGAAACTAAAAGAGATAATGCAATTTGGCAACCGGCAATGTAATTAGCATGCCGAATATTACTTGGAATGTGAATTGGAACGAAATCGCCAATAGATAAGACCATTTTACAATTTGGGCCCAAGTTAGAAGCAGAGCCTAAGGTGTAAATTATCGATAGTCCATATCTCGGAAACTATAAGAGATAATGCAGTTTCGCAACCGGCAATGTAATTAGCATGCCGAATATTACTTGGAATGTGAATTGGGACGAAATCGCCAATAGATAAGACCATTTTACAATTTGGGCCCAAGTTAGAAGCAGAGCCTAAGGTGTAAATTATCGATAGTCCATATCTCGGAAACTATAAGAGATAAAGCAATTTGGCAACCGGCAATGTAATTAGCATGCCGAATATTACTTGGAATGTGAATTGGAACGAAATCGCCAATAGATAAGACCATTTTACAATTTGGGCCCAAGTTAGAAGCAGAGCCTAAGGTGTAAATTATCGATAGTCCATATCTCGGAAACTATAAGAGATAATGCAATTTGGCAACCGGCAATGTAACTAGCATGCCGAATACCACTTGGAATGTGAATTGGAACGAAATCGCCAATAGATAAGACCATTTTACAATTTGGGCCCAAGTTAGAAGCAGAGCCTAAGGTGTAAATTATCGATAGTCCATATCTCGGAAACTATAAGAGATAATTCAATTTGGCAACCGGCAATGTAATTAGCATGCCGAATATTACTTGGAATGTGAATTGGAACGAAATCGCCAATAGATAAAACCATTTTACAATTTGGGCCCAAGTTAGAAGCAGAGCCTAAGGTGTAAATTATCGATAGTCCATATCTCGGAAACTATAAGAGATAATGCAATTTGGCAACCGGCAATGTAATTAGCATTCCGAATAATACTTGGAATGTGAATTGGAACGAAATTGCCAATAGATAAGACGATTTTACAATTTGGGCACAAGTTAGAAGCAGAGCCTAAGGTGTAAATTACCGATAGTCCATATCTCGGAAACTATAAGAGATAATGCAATTTGGCAACCGGCAATGTAATTAGCATGCCGAATATTACTTGGAATGTGAATTGGAACGAAATCGCCAATAGATAAGACCATTTTACAATTTGGGCCCAAGTTAGAAGCAGAGCCTAAGGTGTAAATTATCGATAGTCCATATCTCGGAAACTATAAGAGATAATGCAATTTGGCAACCGGCAATGTAATTAGCATGCCGAATATTACTTGGAATGTGAATTGGAATGAAATCGCCAATAGATAAGACTATTTTACAATTTGGGCCCAAGTTAGAAGCAGAGCCTAAGGTGTAAATTATCGATAGTCCATATCTCGGAAACTATAAGAGATAATGCAATTTGGCAACCGGCAATGTAATTAGCATGCCGAATATTACTTGGAATGTGAATTGGAACGAAATCGCCAATAGATAAGACCATTTTACAATTTGGGCCCAAGTTAGAAGCAGAGCCTAAGGTGTAAATTATCGATAGTCCATATCTCGGAAACTATAAGAGATAATGCAATTTGGCAACCGGCAATGTAATTAGAATGCCGAATGTTACTTGGAATGTGAATTGGAACGAAATTGCCAATAGATAAGACGATTTTACATTTTGGGCCCAAGTTAGAAGCAGAGCCTAAGGTGTAAATTACCGATAGTCCATATCTCGGAAACTATAAGAGATAATGCAATTTGGCAACCGGCAATGTAATTAGCATGCCGAATATTACTTGGAATGTGAATTGGGACGAAATCGCCAATAGATAAGACCATTTTACAATTTGGGCCCAAGTTAGAAGCAGAGCCTAAGGTGTAAATTACCGATAGTCCATATCTCGGAAACTATAAGAGATAATGCAATTTGGCAACCGGCAATGTAATTAGCATGCCGAATATTACTTGGAATGTGAATTGGAACGAAATCGCCAATAGATAAGACCATTTTACAATTTGGGCCCAAGTTAGAAGCAGAGCCTAAGGTGTAAATTATCGATAGTCCATATCTCGGAAACTATAAGAGATAATGCAATTTGGCAACCGGCAATGTAATTAGCATGCCGAATATTACTTGGAATGTGAATTGGAAAGAAATCGCCAATAGATAAGACCATTTTACAATTTGGGCCCAAGTTAGAAGCAGAGCCTAAGGTGTAAATTATCGATAGTCCATATCTCGGAAACTATAAGAGATAATGCAATTTGGCAACCGGCAATGTAATTAGCATGCCGAATGTTACTTGGAATGTGAATTGGAACGAAATTGCCAATAGATAAGACGATTTTACAATTTGGGCCCAAGTTAGAAGCAGAGCCTAAGGTGTAAATTACCGATAGTCCATATCTCGGAAACTATAAGAGATAATGCAATTTGGCAACCGGCAATGTAATTAGCATGCCGAATATTACTTGGAATGTGAATTGGAACGAAATCGCCAATAGATAAGACCATTTTACAATTTGGGCCCAAGTTAGAAGCAGAGTCTAAGGTGTAAATTATCGATAGTCCATATCTCGGAAACTATAAGAGATAATGCAATTTGGCAACCGGCAATGTAATTAGCATGCCGAATATTACTTGGAATGTGAATTGGAATGAAATCGCCAATAGATAAGACCATTTTACAATTTGGGCCCAAGTTAGAAGCAGAGCCTAAGGTGTAAATTATCGATAGTCCATATCTCGGAAACTATAAGAGATAATGCAATTTGGCAACCGGCAATGTAATTAGCATGCCGAATATTACTTGGAATGTGAATTGGAACGAAATCGCCAATAGATAAGGCGATTTTACAATTTGGGCCCAAGTTAGAAGCAGAGCCTAAGGTGTAAATTACCGATAGTCCATATCTCGGAAACTATAAGAGATAATGCAATTTGGCAACCGGCAATGTAATTAGCATGCCGAATATTACTTGGAATGTGAATTGGAACGAAATCGCCAATAGATAAGACCATTTTACAATTTGGGCCCGAGTTAGAAGCAGAGCCTAAGGTGTAAATTATCGATAGTCCATATCTCGGAAACTATAAGAGATAATGCAATTTGGCAACCGGCAATGTAATTAGCATGCCGAATATTACTTGGAATGTGAATTGGAATGAAATCGCCAATAGATAAGACCATTTTACAATTTGGGCCCAAGTTAGAAGCAGAGCCTAAGGTGTAAATTATCCATAGTCCATATCTCGGAAACTATAAGAGATAATGCAATTTGGCAACTGGCAATGTAATTAGCATGCCGAACATTACTTGGAATGTGAATTGGGACGAAATCACCAATAGATAAGACCATTTTACAATTTGGGCCCAAGTTAGAAGCAGAGCCTAAGGTGTAAATTATCGATAGTCCATATCTCGGAAACTATAAGAGATAATGCAATTTGGCAACCGGCAATGTAATTAGCATGCCGAATACTACTTGGAATGTGAATTGGAACGAAATCGCCAATAGATAAGACCATTTCACAGTTTGGGCCCAAGTTAGAAGCAGAGCCTAAGGTTAAAAATAATCGATAGTCCATATCTCGGAAACTATAAGAGATAATGCAATTTGGGAACCGGCAATGTAATTAGCATGCCGAATATTACTTGGAATGTGAATTGGAACGAAATCGCCAATAGATAAGACCATTTTAAAATTTGGGCCCAAGTTAGAAGCAGAGCCTAAGGTGTAAATTATCGATAGTCCATATCTCGGAAACTATAAGAGATAATGCAACTTGGCCACCGGCAATGTAATTAGCATGCCGAATATTACTTGGAATGTGAATTGGAACGAAATCGCCAATAGATAAGACCATTTTACAATTTGGGCCCAAGTTAGAAGCAGAGCCTAAGGTGTAAATTATCCATAGTCCATATCTCGGAAACTATAAGAGATAATGCAATTTGGCAACCGGCAATGTAATTAGCATGCCGAATATTACTTGGAATGTGAATTGGAACGAAATCGCCAATAGATAAGACCATTTTACAATTTGGGCCCAAGTTAGAAGCAGAGCCTAAGGTGTAAATTATCGATAGTCCATATCTCGGAAACTATAAGAGATAATGCAATTTGGCAACCGGCAATGTAATTAGCATGCCGAATATTACTTGGAATGTGAATTGGAACGAAATCGCCAATAGATAAGACCATTTTACAATTTGGGCCCAAGTTAGAAGCAGAGCCTAAGGTGTAAATTATCGATAGTCCATATCTCGGAAACTATAAGAGATAATGCAATTTGGCAACCGGCAATGTAATTAGCATGCCGAATATTACTTGGAATGTGAATTGGAACGAAATCGCCAATAGATAAGACCATTTTACAATTTGGGCCCAAGTTAGAAGCAGAGCCTAAGGTGTAAATTATCCATAGTCCATATCTCGGAAACTATAAGCGATAATGCAATTTGGCAACCGGCAATGTAATTAGCATGCCGAATGTTACTTGGAATGTGAATTGGAACGAAATCGCCAATAGATAAGACCATTTTACAATTTGGGCCCAAGTTAGAAGCAGAGCCTAAGGTGTAAATTATCCATAGTCCATATCTCGGAAACTATAAGAGAAAATGCAATTTGGCAACCGGCAATGTAATTAGCATGCCGAATATTACTTAGAATGTGAATTGGAACGAAATCGCCAATAGATAAGACCATTTTACAATTTGGGCCCAAGTTAGAAGCAGAGCCTAAGGTGTAAATTATCGATAGTCCATATCTCGGAAACTATAAGAGATAATGCAATTTGGCAACTGGCAATGTAATTAGCATGCCGAACATTACTTTTAATGTGAATTGGGACGAAATCACCAATAGATAAGACCATTTTACAATTTGGGCCCAAGTTAGAAGCAGAGCCTAAGGTGTAAATTATCGATAGTCCATATCTCGGAAACTATAAGAGATAATGCAATTTGGCAACCGGCAATGTAATTAGCATGCCGAATACTACTTGGAATGTAAATTGGAACGAAATCGCCAATAGATAAGACCATTTTACAGTTTGGGCCCAAGTTAGAAGCAGAGCCTAAGGTGTAAATTATCCATAGTCCATATCTCGGAAACTATAAGAGATAATGCAATTTGGCAACCGGCAATGTAATTAGCATGCCGAATATTACTTAGAATGTGAATTGGAACGAAATCGCCAATAGATAAGACCATTTTACAATTTGGGCCCAAGTTAGAAGCAGAGCCTAAGGTGTAAATTATCGATAGTCCATATCTCGGAAACTATAAGAGATAATGCAATTTGGCAACTGGCAATGTAATTAGCATGCCGAACATTACTTGGAATGTGAATTGGGACGAAATCACCAATAGATAAGACCATTTTACAATTTGGGCCCAAGTTAGAAGCAGAGCCTAAGGTGTAAATTATCGATAGTCCATATCTCGGAAACTATAAGAGATAATGCAATTTGGCAACCGGCAATGTAATTAGCATGCCGAATACTACTTGGAATGTGAATTGGAACGAAATCGCCAATAGATAAGACCATTTTACAGTTTGGGCCCAAGTTAGAAGCAGAGCCTAAGGTTAAAAATAATCGATAGTCCATATCTCGGAAACTATAAGAGATAATGCAATTTGGGAACCGGCAATGTAATTAGCATGCCGAATATTACTTGGAATGTGAATTGGAACGAAATCGCCAATAGATAAGACCATTTTACAATTTGGGCCCAAGTTAGAAGCAGAGCCTAAGGTGTAAATTATCCATAGTCCATATCTCGGAAACTATAAGCGATAATGCAATTTGGCAACCGGCAATGTAATTAGCATGCCGAATATTACTTAGAATGTGAATTGGAACGAAATCGCCAATAGATAAGACCATTTTACAGTTTGGGCCCAAGTTAGAAGCAGAGCCTAAGGTGTAAATTATCCATAGTCCATATCTCGGAAACTATAAGAGATAATGCAATTTGGCAACCGGCAATGTAATTAGCATGCCGAATATTACTTAGAATGTGAATTGGAACGAAATCGCCAATAGATAAGACCATTTTACAATTTGGGCCCAAGTTAGCAGCAGAGCCTAAGGTGTAAATTATCGATAGTCCATATCTCGGAAACTATAAGAGATAATGCAATTTGGCAACTGGCAATGTAATTAGCATGCCGAACATTACTTGGAATGTGAATTGGGACGAAATCACCAATAGATAAGACCATTTTACAATTTGGGCCCAAGTTAGAAGCAGAGCCTAAGGTGTAAATTATCGATAGTCCATATCTCGGAAACTATAAGAGATAATGCAATTTGGCAACCGGCAATGTAATTAGCATGCCGAATACTACTTGGAATGTGAATTGGAACGAAATCGCCAATAGATAAGACCATTTTACAGTTTGGGCCCAAGTTAGAAGCAGAGCCTAAGGTTAAAAATAATCGATAGTCCATATCTCGGAAACTATAAGAGATAATGCAATTTGGGAACCGGCAATGTAATTAGCATGCCGAATATTACTTGGAATGTGAATTGGAACGAAATCGCCAATAGATAAGACCATTTTACAGTTTGGGCCCAAGTTAGAAGCAGAGCCTAAGGTAAAAATAATCGATAGTCCATATCTCGGAAACTATAAGAGATAATGCAATTTGGCAACCGGCAATGTAATTAGCATGCCGAATACTACTTGGAATGTGAATTGGAACGAAATCGCCAATAGATAAGACCATTTTACAGTTTGGGCCCAAGTTAGAAGCAGAGCCTAAGGTTAAAAATAATCGATAGTCCATATCTCGGAAACTATAAGAGATAATGCAATTTGGCAACCGGCAATGTAATTAGCATGCCGAATACTACTTGGAATGTGAATTGGAACGAAATCGCCAATAGATAAGACCATTTTACAATTTGGGCCCAAGTTAGAAGCAGAGCCTAAGGTGTAAATTATCGATAGTCCATATCTCGGAAACTATAAGAGATAATGCAATTTGGCAACCGGCAATGTAATTAGCATGCCGAATATTACTTGGAATGTGAATTGGAACGAAATCGCCAATAGATAAGACCATTTTACAATTTGGGCCCAAGTTAGAAGCAGAGCCTAAGGTGTAAATTATCGATAGTCCATATCTCGGAAACTATAAGAGATAATGCAATTTGGCAACCGGCAATGTAATTAGCATGCCGAATATTACTTGGAATGTGAATTGGAACGAAATCGCCTATAGATAAGACCATTTTACAGTTTGGGCCCAAGTTAGAAGCAGAGCCTAAGGTGTAAATTATCGATAGTCCATATCTCGGAAACTATAAGAGATAATGCAATTTGGCAACCGGCAATGTAATTAGCATGCCGAATATTACTTGGAATGTGAATTGGAACGAAATCGCCAATAGATAAGACGATTTTACAATTTGGGCCCAAGTTAGAAGCAGAGCCTAAGGTGTAAATTATCGATAGTCCATATCTCGGAAACTATAAGAGATAATGCAATTTGGCAACCGGCAATTTAATTAGCATGCCGAATATTACTTGGAATGTGAATTGGAACGAAATCGCCAATAGATAAGACCATTTTACAATTTGGGCCCAAGTTAGAAGCAGAGCCTAAGGTGTAAATTATCGATAGTCCATATCTCGGAAACTATAAGAGATAATGCAATTTGGCAACCGGCAATGTAATTAGCATGCCGAATATTACTTGGAATGTGAATTGGTACGAAATAGCCAATAGATAAGACCATTTTACAATTTGGGCCCAAGTTAGAAGCAGAGCCTAAGGTGTAAATTATCGATAGTCCATATCTCTGAAACTATAAGAGATAATGCAATTTGGCAACCGGCAATGTAATCAGCATGCCGAGTATTACTTGGAATGTGAATTGGAACGAAATCGCCAATAGATAAGGCCATTTTACAATTTGGGCCCAAGTTAGAAGCAGAGCCTAAGGTGTAAATTATCGATAGTCCATATCTCGGAAACTATAAAAGATAATGCAATTTGGCAACCGGTAATGTAATTAGCATGCCGAATATTACTTGGAATGTGAATTGGAACGAAATCGCCAATAGATAAGACCATTTTACAATTTGGGCCCAAGTTAGAAGCAGAGCCTAAGGTGTAAATTATCGATAGTCCATATCTCGGAAACTATAAGAGATAATGCAATTTGGCAACCGGCAATGTAATTAGCATGCCGAATATTACTTGGAATGTGAATTGGAACGAAATCGCCAATAGATAAGACCATTTTACAATTTGGGCCCAAGTTAGAAGCAGAGCCTAAGGTGTAAATTATCGATAGTCCATATCTCGGAAACTATAAGAGATAATGCAGTTTCGCAACCGGCAATGTAATTAGCATGCCGAATATTACTTGGAATGTGAATTGGAACGAAATCGCCAATAGATAAGACCATTTTACAATTTGGGCCCAAGTTAGAAGCAGAGCCTAAGGTGTAAATTATCGATAGTCCATATCTCGGAAACTATAAGAGATAATTCAATTTGGCAACCGGCAATGTAATTAGCATGCCGAATATTACTTGGAATGTGAATTGGAACGAAATCGCCAATAGATAAGACCATTTTACAATTTGGGCCCAAGTTAGAAGCAGAGCCTAAGGTGTAAATTATCGATAGTCCATATCTCGGAAACTATAAAAGATAATGCAATTTGGCAACCGGTAATGTAATTAGCATGCCGAATATTACTTGGAATGTGAATTGGAACGAAATCGCCAATAGATAAGACCATTTTACAATTTGGGCCCAAGTTAGAAGCAGAGCCTAAGGTGTAAATTATCGATAGTCCATATCTCGGAAACTATAAGAGATAATGCAATTTGGCAACCGGCAATGTAATTAGCATGCCGAATATTACTTGGAATGTGAATTGTAACGAAATCGCCAATAGATAAGACCATATTACAATTTGGGCCCAAGTTAGAAGCAGAGCCTAAGGTGTAAATTATCGATAGTCCATATCTCGGAAACTATAAGAGATAATGCAATTTGGCAACCGGCAATGTAATTAGCATGCCGAATATTACTTGGAATGTGAATTGGAACGAAATCGCCAATAGATAAGACCATTTTACAATTTGGGCCCAAGTTAGAAGCAGAGCCTAAGATGTAAATTATCGATAGTCCATATCTCGGAAACTATAAGAGATAATGCAATTTGGCAACCGGCAATGTAATTAGCATGCCGAATATTACTTGGAATGTGAATTGGAACGAAATCGCCAATAGATAAGACCATTTTACAATTTGGGCCCAAGTTAGAAGCAGAGCCTAAGGTGTAAATTATCGATAGTCCATATCTCGGAAACTATAAGAGATAATTCAATTTGGCCACCGGCAATGTAATTAGCATGCCGAATATTACTTGGAATGTGAATTGGAACGAAATCGCCAATAGATAAGACCATTTTACAATTTGGGCCCAAGTTAGAAGCAGAGCCTAAGGTGTAAATTATCGATAGTCCATATCTCGGAAACTATAAGAGATAATGCAATTTGGCAACCGGCAATGTAATTAGCATGCCGAATATTACTTGGAATGTGAATTGGAACGAAATCGCCAATAGATAAGGCCATTTTACAATTTGGGCCCAAGTTAGAAGCAGAGCCTAAGGTGTAAATTATCGATAGTCCATATCTCGGAAACTATAAGAGATAATGCAATTTGGCAACCGGCAATGTAATTAGCATGCCGAATATTACTTGGAATGTGAATTGGAACGAAATCGCCAATAGATAAGACCATTTTACAATTTGGGCCCAAGTTAGAAGCAGAGCTTAAGGTGTAAATTATCGATATTCCATATCTCGGAAACTAAAAGAGATAATGCAATTTGGCAACCGGCAATGTAATTAGCATGCCGAATATTACTTGGAATGTGAATTGGAACGAAATCGCCAATAGATAAGACCATTTTACAATTTGGGCCCAAGTTAGAAGCAGAGCCTAAGGTGTAAATTATCGATAGTCCATATCTCGGAAACTATAAGAGATAATGCAGTTTCGCAACCGGCAATGTAATTAGCATGCCGAATATTACTTGGAATGTGAATTGGAACGAAATCGCCAATAGATAAGACCATTTTACAATTTGGGCCCAAGTTAGAAGCAGAGCCTAAGGTGTAAATTATCGATAGTCCATATCTCGGAAACTATAGGAGATAATTCAATTTGGCAACCGGCAATGTAATTAGCATGCCGAATATTACTTGGAATGTGAATTGGAACGAAATCGCCAATAGATAAGACCATTTTACAATTTGGGCCCAAGTTAGAAGCAGAGCCTAAGGTGTAAATTATCGATAGTCCATATCTCGGAAACTATAAGAGATAATGCAATTTGGCAACCGGCAATGTAATTAGCATGCCGAATATTACTTGGAATGTGAATTGGAACGAAATCGCCAATAGATAAGACGATTTTACAATTTGGGCCCAAGTTAGAAGCAGAGCTTAAGGTGTAAATTATCGATAGTCCATATCTCGGAAACTAAAAGAGATAATGCAATTTGGCAACCGGCAATGTAATTAGCATGCCGAATATTACTTGGAATGTGAATTGGAACGAAATCGCCAATAGATAAGACCATTTTACAATTTGGGCCCAAGTTAGAAGCAGAGCCTAAGGTGTAAATTATCGATAGTCCATATCTCGGAAACTATAAGAGATAATGCAGTTTCGCAACCGGCAATGTAATTAGCATGCCGAATATTACTTGGAATGTGAATTGGGACGAAATCGCCAATAGATAAGACCATTTTACAATTTGGGCCCAAGTTAGAAGCAGAGCCTAAGGTGTAAATTATCGATAGTCCATATCTCGGAAACTATAGGAGATAATTCAATTTGGCAACCGGCAATGTAATTAGCATGCCGAATATTACTTGGAATGTGAATTGGAACGAAATCGCCAATAGATAAGACCATTTTACAATTTGGGCCCAAGTTAGAAGCAGAGCCTAAGGTGTAAATTATCGATAGTCCATATCTCGGAAACTATAAGAGATAATGCAATTTGGCAACCGGCAATGTAATTAGCATGCCGAATATTACTTGGAATGTGAATTGGAACGAAATCGCCAATAGATAAGGCCATTTTACAATTTGGGCCCAAGTTAGAAGCAGAGCCTAATGTGTAAATTATCGATAGTCCATATCTCGGAAACTATAAGAGATAATGCAATTTGGCAACCGGCAATGTAATTAGCATGCCGAATATTACTTGGAATGTGAATTGGAACGAAATCGCCAATAGATAAGACCATTTTACAATTTGGGCCCAAGTTAGAAGCAGAGCCTAAGGTGTAAATTATCGATAGTCCATATCTCGGAAACTAAAAGAGATAATGCAATTTGGCAACCGGCAATGTAATTAGCATGCCGAATATTACTTGGAATGTGAATTGGAACGAAATTGCCAATAGATAAGACCATTTTACAATTTGGGCCCAAGTTAGAAGCAGAGCCTAAGGTGTAAATTATCGATAGTCCATATCTCGGAAACTATAAGAGATAATGCAGTTTCGCAACCGGCAATGTAATTAGCATGCCGAATATTACTTGGAATGTGAATTGGGACGAAATCGCCAATAGATAAGACCATTTTACAATTTGGGCCCAAGTTAGAAGCAGAGCCTAAGGTGTAAATTATCGATAGTCCATATCTCGGAAACTATAAGAGATAATGCAATTTGGCAACCGGCAATGTAATTAGCATGCCGAATATTACTTGGAATGTGAATTGGAACGAAATCGCCAATAGATAAGACCATTTTACAATTTGTACCCAAGTTAGAAGCAGAGCCTAAGGTGTAAATTATCGATAGTCCATATCTCGGAAACTATAAGAGATGATGCAATTTGGCAACCGGCAATGTAATTAGCATGCCGAATATTACTTGGATTGTGAATTGGAATGAAATCGCCAATAGATAAGACCATTTTACAATTTGGGCCCAAGTTAGAAGCAGAGCCTAAGGTGTAAATTATCCATAGCCCATATCTCGGAAACTATAAGAGGTAATGCAATTTGGCAACTGGCAATGTAATTAGCATGCCGAACATTACTTGGAATATGAATTGGGACGAAATCACCAATAGATAAGACCATTTTACAATTTGGGCCCAAGTTAGAAGCAGAGCCTAAGGTTAAAAATAATCGATAGTCCATATCTCGGAAACTATAAGAGATAATGCAATTTGGGAACCGGCAATGTAATTAGCATGCCGAATATTACTTGGAATGTGAATTGGAACGAAATCGCCAATAGATAAGACCATTTTAAAATTTGGGCCCAAGTTAGAAGCAGAGCCTAAGGTGTAAATTATCGATAGTCCATATCTCGGAAACTATAAGAGATAATGCAACTTGGCCACCGGCAATGTAATTAGCATGCCGAATATTACTTGGAATGTGAATTGGAACGAAATCGATAATAGATAAGACCATTTTACAATTTGGGCCCAAGTTAGAAGCAGAGCCTAAGGTGTAAATTATCGATAGTCCATATCTCGGAAACTATAAGAGATAATGCAATTTGGCAACCGGCAATGTAATTAGCATGCCGAATACTACTTGGAATGTGAATTGGAACGAAATCGCCAATAGATAAGACCATTTTAAAATTTGGGCCCAAGTTAGAAGCAGAGCCTAAGGTGTAAATTATCCATAGTCCATATCTCGGAAACTATAAGAGATAATGCAATTTGGCAACCGGCAGTGTAATTAGCATGCCGAATATTACTTGGAATGTGAATTGGAACGAAATCGCCAATAGATAAGACCATTTTACAATTTGGGCCCAAGTTAGAAGCAGAGCCTAAGGTGTAAATTATCGATAGTCCATATCTCGGAAACTATAAGAGATAATGCAATTTGGCAACCGGCAATGTAATTAGCATGCCGAATATTACTTGGAATGTGAATTGGAACGAAATCGCCAATAGATAAGACCATTTTACAATTTGGGCCCAAGTTAGAAGCAGAGCCTAAGGTGTAAATGATCGATAGTCCATATCTCGGAAACTATAAGAGATAATGCAATTTGGCAACCGGCAATGTAATTAGCATGCCGAATATTACTTGGAATGTGAATTGGAACGAAATCGCCAATAGATAAGACCATTTTACAATTTGGGCCCAAGTTAGAAGCAGAGCCTAAGGTGTAAATTATCCATAGTCCATATCTCGGAAACTATAAGAGATAATGCAATTTGGCAACCGGCAATGTAATTAGCATGCCGAATATTACTTGGAATGTGAATTGGAACGAAATCGCCAATAGATAAGACCATTTTACAATTTGGGCCCAAGTTAGAAGCAGAGCCTAAGGTGTAAATTATCGATAGTCCATATCTCGGAAACCATAAGAGATAATGCAACTTGGCCACCGGCAATGTAATTAGCATGCCGAATATTACTTGGAATGTGAATTGGAACGAAATCGCCAATAGATAAGACCATTTTACAATTTGGGCCCAAGTTAGAAGCAGAGCCTAAGGTGTAAATTATCGATAGTCCATATCTCGGAAACTATAAGAGATAATGCAATTTGGCAACCGGCAATGTAATTAGCATGCCGAATATTACTTGGAATGTGAATTGGAACGAAATCGCCAATAGATAAGACCATTTTAAAATTTGGGCCCAAGTTAGAAGCAGAGCCTAAGGTGTAAATTATCCATAGTCCATATCTCGGAAACTATAAGAGATAATGCAATTTGGCAACCGGCAATGTAATTAGCATGCCGAATGTTACTTGGAATGTGAATTGGAACGAAATCGCCAATAGATAAGACCATTTTACAATTTGGGATCAAGTTAGAAGCAGAGCCTAAGGTGTAAATTATCCATAGTCCATATCTCGGAAACTATAAGAGATAATGCAATTTGGCAACCGGCAATGTAATTAGCATGCCGAATATTACTTAGAATGTGAATTGGAACGAAATCGCCAATAGATAAGACCATTTTACAATTTGGGCCCAAGTTAGAAGCAGAGCCTAAGGTGTAAATTATCGATAGTCCATATCTCGGAAACTATAAGAGATAATGCAATTTGGCAACCGGCAATGTAATTAGCATGCCGAATATTACTTGGAATGTGAATTGGAACGAAATCGCCAATAGATAAGGCCATTTTACAATTTGGGCCCAAGTTAGAAGCAGAGCCTAAGGTGTAAATTATCGATAGTCCATATCTCGGAAACTATAAGAGATAATGCAATTTGGCAACCGGCAATGTAATTAGCATGCCGAATATTACTTGGAATGTGAATTGGAACGAAATCGCCAATAGATAAGACCATTTTACAATTTGGGCCCAAGTTAGAAGCAGAGCCTAAGGTGTAAATTATCGATAGTCCATATCTCGGAAACTAAAAGAGATAATGCAATTTGGCAACCGGCAATGTAATTAGCATGCCGAATATTACTTGGAATGTGAATTGGAACGAAATTGCCAATAGATAAGACCATTTTACAATTTGGGCCCAAGTTAGAAGCAGAGCCTAAGGTGTAAATTATCGATAGTCCATATCTCGGAAACTATAAGAGATAATGCAGTTTCGCAACCGGCAATGTAATTAGCATGCCGAATATTACTTGGAATGTGAATTGGGACGAAATCGCCAATAGATAAGACCATTTTACAATTTGGGCCCAAGTTAGAAGCAGAGCCTAAGGTGTAAATTATCGATAGTCCATATCTCGGAAACTATAAGAGATAATGCAATTTGGCAACCGGCAATGTAATTAGCATGCCGAATATTACTTGGAATGTGAATTGGAACGAAATCGCCAATAGATAAGACCATTTTACAATTTGTACCCAAGTTAGAAGCAGAGCCTAAGGTGTAAATTATCGATAGTCCATATCTCGGAAACTATAAGAGATGATGCAATTTGGCAACCGGCAATGTAATTAGCATGCCGAATACCACTTGGAATGTGAATTGGAACGAAATCGCCAATAGATAAGACCATTTTACAATTTGGGCCCAAGTTAGAAGCAGAGCCTAAGGTGTAAATTATCGATAGTCCATATCTCGGAAACTATAAGAGATAATTCAATTTGGCAACCGGCAATGTAATTAGCATGCCGAGTATTACTTGGAATGTGAATTGGAACGAAATCGCCAATAGATAAGACCATTTTACAATTTGGGCCCAAGTTAGAAGCAGAGCCTAAGGTGTAAATTATCGATAGTCCATATCTCGGAAACTATAAGAGATAATGCAATTTGGCAACCGGCAATGTAATTAACATGCCGAATATTACTTGGAATGTGAATTGGAACGAAATCGCCAATAGATAAGACTATTTTACAATTTGGGCCCAAGTTAGAAGCAGAGCCTAAGGTGTAAATTATCGATAGTCCATATCTCGGAAACTAAAAGAGATAATGCAGTTTCGCAACCGGCAATGTAATTAGCATGCCGAATATTACTTGGAATGTGAATTGGAACGAAATCGCCAATAGATAAGACCATTTTACAATTTGGGCCCAAGTTAGAAGCAGAGCCTAAGGTGTAAATTATCGATAGTCCATATCTCGGAAACTATAAGAGATAATGCAATTTGGCAACCGGCAATGTAATTAGCATGCCGAATATTACTTGGAATGTGAATTGGGACGAAATCGCCAATAGATAAGACCATTTTACAATTTGGGCCCAAGTTAGAAGCAGAGCCTAAGGTGTAAATTATCGATAGTCCATATCTCGGAAACTATAAGAGATAATGCAATTTGGCAACCGGCAATGTAATTAGCATGCCGAATATTACTTGGAATGTGAATTGGAACGAAATCGCCAATAGATTAGACCATTTTACAATTTGGGCCTAAGTTAGAAGCAGAGCCTAAGGTGTAAATTATCGATAGTCCATATCTCGGAAACTATAAGAGATAATGCAATTTGGCAACCGGCAATGTAATTAGCATGCCGAATATTACTTGGAATGTGAATTGGAACGAAATCGCCAATAGATAAGACGATTTTACAATTTGGGCCCAAGTTAGAAGCAGAGCCTAAGGTGTAAATTATCGATAGTCCATATCTCGGAAACTAAAAGAGATAATGCAATTTGGCAACCGGCAATGTAATTAGCATGCCGAATATTACTTGGAATATGAATTGGAACGAAATCGCCAATAGATAAGACCATTTTACAATTTGGGCCCAAGTTAGAAGCAGAGCCTAAGGTGTAAATTATCGATAGTCCATATCTCGGAAACTATAAGAGATAATGCAGTTTCGCAACCGGCAATGTAATTAGCATGCCGAATATTACTTGGAATGTGAATTGGGACGAAATCGCCAATAGATAAGACCATTTTACAATTTGGGCCCAAGTTAGAAGCAGAGCCTAAGGTGTAAATTATCGATAGTCCATATCTCGGAAACTATAAGAGATAATGCAATTTGGCAACCGGCAGTGTAATTAGCATGCCGAATATTACTTGGAATGTGAATTGGAACGAAATCGCCAATAGATAAGACCATTTTACAATTTGGGCCCAAGTTAGAAGCAGAGCCTAAGGTGTAAATTATCGATAGTCCATATCTCGGAAACTATAAGAGATAATGCAATTTGGCAACCGGCAATGTAATTAGCATGCCGAATACTACTTGGAATGTGAATTGGAACGAAATCGCCAATAGAAAAGACCATTTTAAAATTTGGGCCCAAGTTAGAAGCAGAGCCTAAGGTGTAAATTATCCATAGTCCATATCTCGGAAACTATAAGAGATAATGCAATTTGGCAACCGGCAGTGTAATTAGCATGCCGAATATTACTTGGAATGTGAATTGGAACGAAATCGCCAATAGATAAGACCATTTTACAATTTGGGCCCAAGTTAGAAGCAGAGCCTAAGGTGTAAATTATCGATAGTCCATATCTCGGAAACTATAAGAGATAATGCAATTTGGCAACCGGCAATGTAATTAGCATGCCGAATATTACTTGGAATGTGAATTGGAACGAAATCGCCAATAGATAAGACCATTTTACAATTTGGGCCCAAGTTAGAAGCAGAGCCTAAGGTGTAAATTATCGATAGTCCATATCTCGGAAACTATAAGAGATAATGCAATTTGGCAACCGGCAATGTAATTAGCATGCCGAATATTACTTGGAATGTGAATTGGAACGAAATCGCCAATAGATAAGACCATTTTACAATTTGGGCCCAAGTTAGAAGCAGAGCCTAAGGTGTAAATTATCGATAGTCCATATCTCGGAAACTATAAGAGATAATGCAACTTGGCCACCGGCAATGTAATTAGCATGCCGAATATTACTTGGAATGTGAATTGGAACGAAATCGCCAATAGATAAGACCATTTTACAATTTGGGCCCAAGTTAGAAGCAGAGCCTAAGGTGTAAATTATCGATAGTCCATATCTCGGAAACTATAAGAGATAATGCAATTTGGCAACCGGCAATGTAATTAGCATGCCGAATATTACTTGGAATGTGAATTGGAACGAAATCGCCAATAGATAAGACCATTTTAAAATTTGGGCCCAAGTTAGAAGCAGAGCCTAAGGTGTAAATTATCCATAGTCCATATCTCGGAAACTATAAGAGATAATGCAATTTGGCAACCGGCAATGTAATTAGCATGCCGAATGTTACTTGGAATGTGAATTGGAACGAAATCGCCAATAGATAAGACCATTTTACAATTTGGGATCAAGTTAGAAGCAGAGCCTAAGGTGTAAATTATCCATAGTCCATATCTCGGAAACTATAAGAGATAATGCAATTTGGCAACCGGCAATGTAATTAGCATGCCGAATATTACTTGGAATGTGAATTGGAACGAAATCGCCAATAGATAAGACCATTTTACAATTTGGGCCCAAGTTAGAAGCAGAGCCTAAGGTGTAAATTATCGATAGTCCATATCTCGGAAACTATAAGAGATAATGCAATTTGGCAACCGGCAATGTAATTAGCATGCCGAATATTACTTGGAATGTGAATTGGAACGAAATCGCCAATAGATAAGGCCATTTTACAATTTGGGCCCAAGTTAGAAGCAGAGCCTAAGGTGTAAATTATCGATAGTCCATATCTCGGAAACTATAAGAGATAATGCTATTTGGCAACCGGCAATGTAATTAGCATGCCGAATATTACTTGGAATGTGAATTGGAACGAAATCGCCAATAGATAAGACCATTTTACAATTTGGGCCCAAGTTAGAAGCAGAGCCTAAGGTGTAAATTATCGATAGTCCATATCTCGGAAACTATAAGAGATAATGCAATTTGGCAACCGGCAATGTAATTAGCATGCCGAATGTTACTTGGAATGTGAATTGGAACGAAATTGCCAATAGATAAGACCATTTTACAATTTGGGCCCAAGTTAGAAGCAGAGCCTAAGGTGTAAATTATCGATAGTCCATATCTCGGAAACTATAAGAGATAATGCAATTTGGCAACCGGCAATGTAATTAGCATGCCGAATATTACTTGGAATGTGAGTTGGAACGAAATCGCCAATAGATAAGACCATTTTACAATTTGTACCCAAGTTAGAAGCAGAGCCTAAGGTGTAAATTATCGATAGTCCATATCTCGGAAACTATAAGAGATAATGCAATTTGGCAACCGGCAATGTAATTAGCATGCCGAATACCACTTGGAATGTGAATTGGAACGAAATCGCCAATAGATAAGACCATTTTACAATTTGGGCCCAAGTTAGAAGCAGAGCCTAAGGTGTAAATTATCGATAGTCCATATCTCGGAAACTATAAGAGATAATTCAATTTGGCAACCGGCAATGTAATTAGCATGCCGAGTATTACTTGGAATGTGAATTGGAACGAAATCGCCAATAGATAAGACCATTTTACAATTTGGGCCCAAGTTAGAAGCAGAGCCTAAGGTGTAAATTATCCATAGTCCATATCTCGGAAACTATAAGAGATAATGCAATTTGGCAACCGGCAATGTAATTAACATGCCGAATATTACTTGGAATGTGAATTGGAACGAAATCGCCAATAGATAAGACGATTTTACAATTTGGGCCCAAGTTAGAAGCAGAGCCTAAGGTGTAAATTATCCATAGTCCATATCTCGGAAACTATAAGAGATAATGCAATTTGGCAACCGGCAATGTAATTAGCATGCCGAATATTACTTGGAATGTGAATTGGAACGAAATCGCCAATAGATAAGACCATTTTACAATTTGGGCCCAAGTTAGAAGCAGAGCCTAAGGTGTAAATTATCGATAGTCCATATCTCGGAAACTATAAGAGATAATGCAACTTGGCCACCGGCAATGTAATTAGCATGCCGAATATTACTTGGAATGTGAATTGGAACGAAATCGCCAATAGATAAGACCATCTTACAATTTGGGCCCAAGTTAGAAGCAGAGCCTAAGGTGTAAATTATCGATAGTCCATATCTCGGAAACTATAAGAGATAATGCAATTTGGCAACCGGCAATGTAATTAGCATGCCGAATATTACTTGGAATGTGAATTGGAACGAAATCGCCAATAGATAAGACCATTTTAAAATTTGGGCCCAAGTTAGTAGCTGAGCCTAAGGTGTAAATTATCCATAGTCCATATCTCGGAAACTATAAGAGATAATGCAATTTGGCAACCGGCAATGTAATTAGCATGCCGAATGTTACTTGGAATGTGAATTGGAACGAAATCGCCAATAGATAAGACCATTTTACAATTTGGGATCAAGTTAGAAGCAGAGCCTAAGGTGTAAATTATCCATAGTCCATATCTCGGAAACTATAAGAGATAATGCAATTTGGCAACCGGCAATGTAATTAGCATGCCGAATATTACTTAGAATGTGAATTGGAACGAAATCGCCAATAGATAAAACCATTTTACAATTTGGGCCCAAGTTAGAAGCAGAGCCTAAGGTGTAAATTATCGATAGTCCATATCCCGGAAACTATAAGAGATAATGCAATTTGGCAACCGGCAATGTAATTAGCATGCCGAATATTACTTGGAATGTGAATTGGAACGAAATCGCCAATAGATAAGGCCATTTTACAATTTGGGCCCAAGTTAGAAGCAGAGCCTAAGGTGTAAATTATCGATAGTCCATATCTCGGAAACTATAAGAGATAATGCAATTTGGCAACCGGCAATGTAATTAGCATGCCGAATATTACTTGGAATGTGAATTGGAACGAAATCGCCAATAGATAAGACCATTTTACAATTTGGGCCCAAGTTAGAAGCAGAGCCTAAGGTGTAAATTATCGATAGTCCATATCTCGGAAACTAAAAGAGATAATGCAATTTGGCAACCGGCAATGTAATTAGCATGCCGAATATTACTTGGAATGTGAATTGGAACGAAATCGCCAATAGATAAGACCATTTTACAATTTGGGCCCAAGTTAGAAGCAGAGCCTAAGGTGTAAATTATCGATAGACCATATCTCGGAAACTATAAGAGATAATGCAGTTTCGCAACCGGCAATGTAATTAGCATGCCGAATATTACTTGGAATGTGAATTGGGACGAAATCGCCAATAGATAAGACCATTTTACAATTTGGGCCCAAGTTAGAAGCAGAGCCTAAGGTGTAAATTATCGATAGTCCATATCTCGGAAACTATAAGAGATAATGCAATTTGGCAACCGGCAATGTAATTAGCATGCCGAATATTACTTGGAATGTGAATTGGAACGAAATCGCCAATAGATAAGACCATTTTACAATTTGTACCCAAGTTAGAAGCAGAGCCTAAGGTGTAAATTATCGATAGTCCATATCTCGGAAACTATAAGAGATAATGCAATTTGGCAACCGGCAATGTAATTAGCATGCCGAATACCACTTGGAATGTGAATTGGAACGAAATCGCCAATAGATAAGACCATTTTACAATTTGGGCCCAAGTTAGAAGCAGAGCCTAAGGTGTAAATTATCGATAGTCCATATCTCGGAAACTATAAGAGATAATGCAATTTGGCAACCGGCAATGTAATTAGCATGCCGAGTATTACTTGGAATGTGAATTGGAACGAAATCGCCAATAGATAAGACCATTTTACAATTTGGGCCCAAGTTAGAAGCAGAGCCTAAGGTGTAAATTATCGATAGTCCATATCCCGGAAACTATAAGAGATAATGCAATTTGGCAAACGGCAATGTAATTAGCATGCCGAATATTACTTGGAATGTGAATTGGAACGAAATCGCCAATAGATAAGGCCATTTTACAATTTGGGCCCAAGTTAGAAGCAGAGCCTAAGGTGTAAATTATCGATAGTCCATATCTCGGAAACTATAAGAGATAATGCAATTTGGCAACCGGCAATGTAATTAGCATGCCGAATATTACTTGGAATGTGAATTGGAACGAAATCGCCAATAGATAAGACCATTTTACAATTTGGGCCCAAGTTAGAAGCAGAGCCTAAGGTGTAAATTATCGATAGTCCATATCTCGGAAACTAAAAGAGATAATGCAGTTTCGCAACCGGCAATGTAATTAGCATGCCGAATATTACTTGGAATGTGAATTGGGACGAAATCGCCAATAGATAAGACCATTTTACAATTTGGGCCCAAGTTAGAAGCAGAGCCTAAGGTGTAAATTATCGATAGTCCATATCTCGGAAACTATAAGAGATAATGCAATTTGGCAACCGGCAATGTAATT
Source organism: Rhynchophorus ferrugineus (assembly GCF_030347505.1). Taxonomy (NCBI): domain Eukaryota; kingdom Metazoa; phylum Arthropoda; class Insecta; order Coleoptera; family Curculionidae; genus Rhynchophorus; species Rhynchophorus ferrugineus. Next base: position 76,772 of record NW_027472910.1, read on the forward strand.
AGCATGCCGAATATTACTTGGAATGTGAATTGGGACGAAATCGCCAATAGATAAGACCATTTTACAATTTGTACCCAAGTTAGAAGCAGAGCCTAAGGTGTAAATTATCGATAGTCCATATCTCGGAAACTATAAGAGATAATGCAATTTGGCAACCGGCAATGTAATTAGCATGCCGAATACCACTTGGAATGTGAATTGGAACGAAATCGCCAATAGATAAGACCATTTTACAATTTGGGCCCAAGTTAGAAGCAGAGCCTAAGGTGTAAATTATCGATAGTCCATATCTCGGAAACTATAAGAGATAATGCAATTTGGCAACCGGCAATGTAATTAGCATGCCGAATACCACTTGGAATGTGAATTGGAACGAAATCGCCAATAGATAAGACCATTTTACAATTTGGGCCCAAGTGAGAAGCAGAGCCTAAGGTGTAAATTATCGAGAGTCCATATCTCGGAAACTATAAGAGATAATGCAATTTGGCAACCGGCAATGTAATTAACATGCCGAGTATTACTTGGAATGTGAATTGGAACGAAATCGCCAATAGATAAGACCATTTTACAATTTGGGCCCAAGCTAGAAGCAGAGCCTAAGGTGTAAATTATCGATAGTCCATATCTCGGAAACTAAAAGAGATAATGCAATTTGGCAACCGGCAATGTAATTAGCATGCCGAATATTACTTAGAATGTGAATTGGAACGAAATCGCCAATAGATAAGACCATTTTACAATTTGAACCCAAGTTAGAAGCAGAGCCTAAGGTGTAAATTATCGATAGTCCATATCTCGGAAACTATAAGAGATAATGCAATTTGGCAACCGGCAATGTAATTAGCATGCCGAATATTACTTGGAATGTGAATTGGAACGAAATCGCCAATAGATAAGGCCATTTTACAATTTGGGCCCAAGTTAGAAGCAGAGCCTAAGGTGTAAATTATCGATAGTCCATATCTCGGAAACTATAAGAGATAATGCTATTTGGCAACCGGCAATGTAATTAGCATGCCGAATATTACTTGGAATGTGAATTGGAACGAAATCGCCAATAGATAAGACCATTTTACAATTTGGGCCCAAGTTAGAAGCAGAGCCTAAGGTGTAAATTATCGATAGTCCATATCTCGGAAACTAAAAGAGATAATGCAATTTGGCAACCGGCAATGTAATTAGCATGCCGAATATTACTTGGAATGTGAATTGGAACGAAATTGCCAATAGATAAGACCATTTTACAATTTGGGCCCAAGTTAGAAGCAGAGCCTAAGGTGTAAATTATCGATAGTCCATATCTCGGAAACTATAAGAGATAATGCAATTTGGCAACCGGCAATGTAATTAGCATGCCGAATATTACTTGGAATGTGAATTGGAACGAAATCGCCAATAGATAAGACCATTTTACAATTTGTACCCAAGTTAGAAGCAGAGCCTAAGGTGTAAATTATCGATAGTCCATATCTCGGAAACTATAAGAGATAATGCAATTTGGCAACCGGCAATGTAATTAGCATGCCGAATACCACTTGGAATGTGAATTGGAACGAAATCGCCAATAGATAAGACCATTTTACAATTTGGGCCCAAGTTAGAAGCAGAGCCTAAGGTGTAAATTATCGATAGTCCATATCTCGGAAACTATAAGAGATAATTCAATTTGGCAACCGGCAATGTAATTAGCATGCCGAGTATTACTTGGAATGTGAATTGGAACGAAATCGCCAATAGATAAGACCATTTTACAATTTGGGCCCAAGTTAGAAGCAGAGCCTAAGGTGTAAATTATCGATAGTCCATATCTCGGAAACTATAAGAGATAATGCAATTTGGCAACCGGCAATGTAATTAACATGCCGAATATTACTTGGAATGTGAATTGGAACGAAATCGCCAATAGATAAGACGATTTTACAATTTGGGCCCAAGTTAGAAGCAGAGCCTAAGGTGTAAATTATCCATAGTCCATATCTCGGAAACTATAAGAGATAATGCAATTTGGCAACCGGCAATGTAATTAGCATGCCGAATATTACTTGGAATGTGAATTGGAACGAAATCGCCAATAGATAAGACCATTTTACAATTTGGGCCCAAGTTAGAAGCAGAGCCTAAGGTGTAAATTATCGATAGTCCATATCTCGGAAACTATAAGAGATAATGCAACTTGGCCACCGGCAATGTAATTAGCATGCCGAATATTACTTGGAATGTGAATTGGAACGAAATCGCCAATAGATAAGACCATTTTACAATTTGGGCCCAAGTTAGAAGCAGAGCCTAAGGTGTAAATTATCGATAGTCCATATCTCGGAAACTATAAGAGATAATGCAATTTGGCAACCGGCAATGTAATTAGCATGCCGAATATTACTTGGAATGTGAATTGGAACGAAATCGCCAATAGATAAGACCATTTTAAAATTTGGGCCCAAGTTAGTAGCAGAGCCTAAGGTGTAAATTATCCATAGTCCATATCTCGGAAACTATAAGAGATAATGCAATTTGGCAACCGGCAATGTAATTAGCATGCCGAATGTTACTTGGAATGTGAATTGGAACGAAATCGCCAATAGATAAGACCATTTTACAATTTGGGATCAAGTTAGAAGCAGAGCCTAAGGTGTAAATTATCCATAGTCCATATCTCGGAAACTATAAGAGATAATGCAATTTGGCAACCGGCAATGTAATTAGCATGCCGAATATTACTTAGAATGTGAATTGGAACGAAATCGCCAATAGATAAGACCATTTTACAATTTGGGCCCAAGTTAGAAGCAGAGCCTAAGGTGTAAATTATCGATAGTCCATATCCCGGAAACTATAAGAGATAATGCAATTTGGCAACCGGCAATGTAATTAGCATGCCGAATATTACTTGGAATGTGAATTGGAACGAAATCGCCAATAGATAAGGCCATTTTACAATTTGGGCCCAAGTTAGAAGCAGAGCCTAAGGTGTAAATTATCGATAGTCCATATCTCGGAAACTATAAGAGATAATGCAATTTGGCAACCGGCAATGTAATTAGCATGCCGAATATTACTTGGAATGTGAATTGGAACGAAATCGCCAATAGATAAGACCATTTTACAATTTGGGCCCAAGTTAGAAGCAGAGCCTAAGGTGTAAATTATCGATAGTCCATATCTCGGAAACTAAAAGAGATAATGCAATTTGGCAACCGGCAATGTAATTAGCATGCCGAATATTACTTGGAATGTGAATTGGGACGAAATTGCCAATAGATAAGACCATTTTACAATTTGGGCCCAAGTTAGAAGCAGAGCCTAAGGTGTAAATTATCGATAGTCCATATCTCGGAAACTATAAGAGATAATGCAGTTTCGCAACCGGCAATGTAATTAGCATGCCGAATATTACTTGGAATGTGAATTGGGACGAAATCGCCAATAGATAAGACCATTTTACAATTTGGGCCCAAGTTAGAAGCAGAGCCTAAGGTGTAAATTATCGATAGTCCATATCTCGGAAACTATAAGAGATAATGCAATTTGGCAACCGGCAATGTAATTAGCATGCCGAATATTACTTGGAATGTGAATTGGAACGAAATCGCCAATAGATAAGACCATTTTACAATTTGTACCCAAGTTAGAAGCAGAGCCTAAGGTGTAAATTATCGATAGTCCATATCTCGGAAACTATAAGAGATAATGCAATTTGGCAACCGGCAATGTAATTAGCATGCCGAATACCACTTGGAATGTGAATTGGAACGAAATCGCCAATAGATAAGACCATTTTACAATTTGGGCCCAAGTTAGAAGCAGAGCCTAAGGTGTAAATTATCGATAGTCCATATCTCGGAAACTATAAGAGATAATTCAATTTGGCAACCGGCAATGTAATTAGCATGCCGTGTATTACTTGGAATGTGAATTGGAACGAAATCGCCAATAGATAAGACCATTTTAGAATTTGGGCCCAAGTTAGAAGCAGAGCCTAAGGTGTAAATTATCGATAGTCCATATCTCGGAAACTATAAGAGATAATGCAATTTGGCAACCGGCAATGTAATTAACATGCCGAATATTACTTGGAATGTGAATTTAAACGAAATCGCCAATAGATAAGACGATTTTACAATTTGGGCCCAAGTTAGAAGCAGAGCCTAAGGTGTAAATTATCGATAGTCCATATCTCGGAAACTAAAAGAGATAATGCAATTTGGCAACCGGCAATGTAATTAGCATGCCGAATATTACTTAGAATGTGAATTGGAACGAAATCGCCAATAGATAAGACCATTTTACAATTTGGGCCCAAGTTAGAAGCAGAGCCTAAGGTGTAAATTATCGATAGTCCATATCTCGGAAACTATAAGAGATAATGCAATTTGGCAACCGGCAATGTAATTAGCATGCCGAATATTACTTGGAATGTGAATTGGAACGAAATCGCCAATAGATAAGGCCATTTTACAATTTGGGCCCAAGTTAGAAGCAGAGCCTAAGGTGTAAATTATCGATAGTCCATATCTCGGAAACTATAAGAGATAATGCTATTTGGCAACCGGCAATGTAATTAGCATGCCGAATATTACTTGGAATGTGAATTGGAACGAAATCGCCAATAGATAAGACCATTTTACAATTTGGGCCCAAGTTAGAAGCAGAGCCTAAGGTGTAAATTATCGATAGTCCATATCTCGGAAACTAAAAGAGATAATGCAATTTGGCAACCGGCAATGTAATTAGCATGCCGAATATTACTTGGAATGTGAATTGGAACGAAATTGCCAATAGATAAGACCATTTTACAATTTGGGCCCAAGTTAGAAGCAGAGCCTAAGGTGTAAATTATCGATAGTCCATATCTCGGAAACTATAAGAGATAATGCAATTTGGCAACTGGCAATGTAATTAGCATGCCGAATATTACTTGGAATGTGAATTGGAACGAAATCGCCAATAGATAAGACCATTTTACAATTTGTACCCAAGTTAGAAGCAGAGCCTAAGGTGTAAATTATCGATAGTCCATATCTCGGAAACTATAAGAGATAATGCAATTTGGCAACCGGCAATGTAATTAGCATGCCGAATACCACTTGGAATGTGAATTGGAACGAAATCGCCAATAGATAAGACCATTTTACAATTTGGGCCCAAGTTAGAAGCAGAGCCTAAGGTGTAAATTATCGATAGTCCATATCTCGGAAACTATAAGAGATAATTCAATTTGGCAACCGGCAATGTAATTAGCATGCCGAGTATTACTTGGAATGTGAATTGGAACGAAATCGCCAATAGATAAGACCATTTTACAATTTGGGCCCAAGTTAGAAGCAGAGCCTAAGGTGTAAATTATCGATAGTCCATATCTCGGAAACTATAAGAGATAATGCAATTTGGCAACCGGCAATGTAATTAACATGCCGAATATTACTTGGATTGTGAATTGGAACGAAATCGCCAATAGATAAGACGATTTTACAATTTGGGCCCAAGTTAGAAGCAGAGCCTAAGGTGTAAATTATCCATAGTCCATATCTCGGAAACTATAAGAGATAATGCAATTTGGCAACCGGCAATGTAATTAGCATGCCGAATATTACTTGGAATGTGAATTGGAACGAAATCGCCAATAGATAAGACCATTTTACAATTTGGGCCCAAGTTAGAAGCAGAGCCTAAGGTGTAAATTATCGATAGTCCATATCTCGGAAACTATAAGAGATAATGCAACTTGGCCACCGGCAATGTAATTAGCATGCCGAATATTACTTGGAATGTGAATTGGAACGAAATCGCCAATAGATAAGACCATTTTACAATTTGGGCCCAAGTTAGAAGCAGAGCCTAAGGTGTAAATTATCGATAGTCCGTATCTCGGAAACTATAAGAGATAATGCAATTTGGCAACCGGCAATGTAATTAGCATGCCGAATATTACTTGGAATGTGAATTGGAACGAAATCGCCAATAGATAAGACCATTTTAAAATTTGGGCCCAAGTTAGTAGCAGAGCCTAAGGTGTAAATTATCCATAGTCCATATCTCGGAAACTATAAGAGATAATGCAATTTGGCAACCGGCAATGTAATCAGCATGCCGAATGTTACTTGGAATGTGAATTGGAACGAAATCGCCAATAGATAAGACCATTTTACAATTTGGGATCAAGTTAGAAGCAGAGCCTAAGGTGTAAATTATCCATAGTCCATATCTCGGAAACTATAAGAGATAATGCAATTTGGCAACCGGCAATGTAATTAGCATGCCGAATATTACTTAGAATGTGAATTGGAACGAAATCGCCAATAGATAAGACCATTTTACAATTTGGGCCCAAGTTAGAAGCAGAGCCTAAGGTGTAAATTATCGATAGTCCATATCCCGGAAACTATAAGAGATAATGCAATTTGGCAACCGGCAATGTAATTAGCATGCCGAATATTACTTGGAATGTGAATTGGAACGAAATCGCCAATAGATAAGGCCATTTTACAATTTGGGCCCAAGTTAGAAGCAGAGCCTAAGGTGTAAATTATCGATAGTCCATATCTCGGAAACTATAAGAGATAATGCAATTTGGCAACCGGCAATGTAATTAGCATGCCGAATATTACTTGGAATGTGAATTGGAACGAAATCGCCAATAGATAAGACCATTTTACAATTTGGGCCCAAGTTAGAAGCAGAGCTAGCTAAGGTGTAAATTATCGATAGTCCATATCTCGGAAACTAAAAGAGATAATGCAATTTGGCAACCGGCAATGTAATTAGCATGCCGAATATTACTTGGAATGTGAATTGGAACGAAATTGCCAATAGATAAGACCATTTTACAATTTGGGCCCAAGTTAGAAGCAGAGCCTAAGGTGTAAATTATCGATAGTCCATATCTCGGAAACTATAAGAGATAATGCAGTTTCGCAACCGGCAATGTAATTAGCATGCCGAATATTACTTGGAATGTGAATTGGGACGAAATCGCCAATAGATAAGACCATTTTACAATTTGGGCCCAAGTTAGAAGCAGAGCCTAAGGTGTAAATTATCGATAGTCCATATCTCGGAAACTATAAGAGATAATTCAATTTGGCAACCGGCAATGTAATTAGCATGCCGAGTATTACTTGGAATGTGAATTGGAACGAAATCGCCAATAGATAAGACCATTTTACAATTTGGGCCCAAGTTAGAAGCAGAGCCTAAGGTGTAAATTATCGATAGTCCATATCTCGGAAACTATAAGAGATAATGCAATTTGGCAACCGGCAATGTAATTAACATGCCGAATATTACTTGGAATGTGAATTGGAACGAAATCGCCAATAGATAAGACGATTTTACAATTTGGGCCCAAGTTAGAAGCAGAGCCTAAGGTGTAAATTATCGATAGTCCATATCTCGGAAACTATAAGAGATAATGCAATTTGGCAACCGGCAATGTAATTAGCATGCCGAATATTACTTGGAATGTGAATTGGAACGAAATCGCCAATAGATAAGACCATTTTACAATTTGGGCCCAAGTTAGAAGCAGAGCTAGCTAAGGTGTAAATTATCGATAGTCCATATCTCGGAAACTAAAAGAGATAATGCAATTTGGCAACCGGCAATGTAATTAGCATGCCGAATATTACTTGGAATGTGAATTGGAACGAAATTGCCAATAGATAAGACCATTTTACAATTTGGGCCCAAGTTAGAAGCAGAGCCTAAGGTGTAAATTATCGATAGTCCATATCTCGGAAACTATAAGAGATAATGCAGTTTCGCAACCGGCAATGTAATTAGCATGCCGAATATTACTTGGAATGTGAATTGGGACGAAATCGCCAATAGATAAGACCATTTTACAATTTGGGCCCAAGTTAGAAGCAGAGCCTAAGGTGTAAATTATCGATAGTCCATATCTCGGAAACTATAAGAGATAATTCAATTTGGCAACCGGCAATGTAATTAGCATGCCGAGTATTACTTGGAATGTGAATTGGAACGAAATCGCCAATAGATAAGACCATTTTACAATTTGGGCCCAAGTTAGAAGCAGAGCCTAAGGTGTAAATTATCGATAGTCCATATCTCGGAAACTATAAGAGATAATGCAATTTGGCAACCGGCAATGTAATTAACATGCCGAATATTACTTGGAATGTGAATTGGAACGAAATCGCCAATAGATAAGACGATTTTACAATTTGGGCCCAAGTTAGAAGCAGAGCCTAAGGTGTAAATTATCGATAGTCCATATCTCGGAAACTAAAAGAGATAATGCAATTTGGCAACCGGCAATGTAATTAGCATGCCGAATATTACTTGGAATGTGAATTGGAACGAAATCGCCAATAGATAAGACCATTTTACAATTTGGGCCCAAGTTAGAAGCAGAGCCTAAGGTGTAAATTATCGATAGTCCATATCTCGGAAACTATAAGAGATAATGCAGTTTCGCAACCGGCAATGTAATTAGCATGCCGAATATTACTTGGAATGTGAATTGGGACGAAATCGCCAATAGATAAGACCATTTTACAATTTGGGCCCAAGTTAGAAGCAGAGCCTAAGGTGTAAATTATCGATAGTCCATATCTCGGAAACTATAAGAGATAATGCAGTTTCGCAACCGGCAATGTAATTAGCATGCCGAATATTACTTGGAATGTGAATTGGGACGAAATCGCCAATGGATAAGACCATTTTACAATTTGGGCCCAAGTTAGAAGCAGAGCCTAAGGTGTAAATTATCGATAGTCCATATCTCGGAAACTATAAGAGATAATGCAATTTGGCAACCGGCAATGTAATTAGCATGCCGAATATTACTTGGAATGTGAATTGGAACGAAATCGCCAATAGATTAGACCATTTTACAATTTGGGCCCAAGTTAGAAGCAGAGCCTAAGGTGTAAATTATCGATAGTCCATATCTCGGAAACTATAAGAGATAATGCAATTTGGCAACCGGCAATGTAATTAGCATGCCGAATATTACTTGGAATGTGAATTGGAACGAAATCGCCAATAGATAAGACGATTTTACAATTTGGGCCCAAGTTAGAAGCAGAGCCTAAGGTGTAAATTATCGATAGTCCATATCTCGGAAACTAAAAGAGATAATGCAATTTGGCAACCGGCAATGTAATTAGCATGCCGAATATTACTTGGAATATGAATTGGAACGAAATCGCCAATAGATAAGACCATTTTACAATTTGGGCCCAAGTTAGAAGCAGAGCCTAAGGTGTAAATTATCGATAGTCCATATCTCGGAAACTATAAGAGATAATGCAGTTTCGCAACCGGCAATGTAATTAGCATGCCGAATATTACTTGGAATGTGAATTGGGACGAAATCGCCAATAGATAAGACCATTTTACAATTTGGGCCCAAGTTAGAAGCAGAGCCTAAGGTGTAAATTATCGATAGTCCATATCTCGGAAACTATAAGAGATAATGCAATTTGGCAACCGGCAGTGTAATTAGCATGCCGAATATTACTTGGAATGTGAATTGGAACGAAATCGCCAATAGATGAGACCATTTTACAATTTGGGCCCAAGTTAGAAGCAGAGCCTAAGGTGTAAATTATCGATAGTCCATATCTCGGAAACTATAAGAGATAATGCTATTTGGCAACCGGCAATGTAATTAGCATGCCGAATACTACTTGGAATGTGAATTGGAACAAAATCGCCAATAGATAAGACCATTTTAAAATTTGGGCCCAAGTTAGAAGCAGAGCCTAAGGTGTAAATTATCCATAGTCCATATCTCGGAAACTATAAGAGATAATGCAATTTGGCAACCGGCAGTGTAATTAGCATGCCGAATATTACTTGGAATGTGAATTGGAACGAAATCGCCAATAGATAAGACCATTTTACAATTTGGGCCCAAGTTAGAAGCAGAGCCTAAGGTGTAAATTATCGATAGTCCATATCTCGGAAACTATAAGAGATAATGCAATTTGGCAACCGGCAATGTAATTAGCATGCCGAATATTACTTGGAATGTGAATTGGAACGAAATCGCCAATAGATAAGACCATTTTACAATTTGGGCCCAAGTTAGAAGCAGAGCCTAAGGTGTAAATTATCGATAGTCCATATCTCGGAAACTATAAGAGATAATGCAATTTGGCAACCGGCAATGTAATTAGCATGCCGAATATTACTTGGAATGTGAATTGGAACGAAATCGCCAATAGATAAGACCATTTTACAATTTGGGCCCAAGTTAGAAGCAGAGCCTAAGGTGTAAATTATCGATAGTCCATATCTCGGAAACTATAAGAGATAATGCAACTTGGCCACCGGCAATGTAATTAGCATGCCGAATATTACTTGGAATGTGAATTGGAACGAAATCGCCAATAGATAAGACCATTTTACAATTTGGGCCCAAGTTAGAAGCAGAGCCTAAGGTGTAAATTATCGATAGTCCATATCTCGGAAACTATAAGAGATAATGCAATTTGGCAACCGGCAATGTAATTAGCATGCCGAATATTACTTGGAATGTGAATTGGAACGAAATCGCCAATAGATAAGACCATTTTAAAATTTGGGCCCAAGTTAGAAGCAGAGCCTAAGGTGTAAATTATCCATAGTCCATATCTCGGAAACTATAAGAGATAATGCAATTTGGCAACCGGCAATGTAATTAGCATGCCGAATGTTACTTGGAATGTGAATTGGAACGAAATCGCCAATAGATAAGACCATTTTACAATTTGGGATCAAGTTAGAAGCAGAGCCTAAGGTGTAAATTATCCATAGTCCATATCTCGGAAACTATAAGAGATAATGCAATTTGACAACCGGCAATGTAATTAGCATGCCGAATATTACTTAGAATGTGAATTGGAACGAAATCGCCAATAGATAAGACCATTTTACAATTTGGGCCCAAGTTAGAAGCAGAGCCTAAGGTGTAAATTATCGATAGTCCATATCTCGGAAACTATAAGAGATAATGCAATTTGGCAACCGGCAATGTAATTAGCATGCCGAATATTACTTGGAATGTGAATTGGAACGAAATCGCCAATAGATAAGGCCATTTTACAATTTGGGCCCAAGTTAGAAGCAGAGCCTAAGGTGTAAATTATCGATAGTCCATATCTCGGAAACTATAAGAGATAATGCAATTTGGCAACCGGCAATGTAATTAGCATGCCGAATATTACTTGGAATGTGAATTGGAACGAAATCGCCAATAGATAAGACCATTTTACAATTTGGGCCCAAGTTAGAAGCAGAGCCTAAGGTGTAAATTATCGATAGTCCATATCTCGGAAACTAAAAGAGATAATGCAATTTGGCAACCGGCAATGTAATTAGCATGCCGAATATTACTTGGAATGTGAATTGGAACGAAATTGCCAATAGATAAGACCATTTTACAATTTGGGCCCAAGTTAGAAGCAGAGCCTAAGGTGTAAATTATCGATAGTCCATATCTCGGAAACTATAAGAGATAATGCAATTTGGCAACCGGCAATGTAATTAGCATGCCGATTATTACTTGGAATGTGAATTGGAACGAAATCGCCAATAGATAAGACCATTTTACAATTTGTACCCAAGTTAGAAGCAGAGCCTAAGGTGTAAATTATCGATAGTCCATATCTCGGAAACTATAAGAGATAATGCAATTTGGCAACCGGCAATGTAATTAGCATGCCGAATACCACTTGGAATGTGAATTGGAACGAAATCGCCAATAGATAAGACCATTTTACAATTTGGGCCCAAGTTAGAAGCAGAGCCTAAGGTGTAAATTATCGATAGTCCATATCTCGGAAACTATAAGAGATAATTCAATTTGGTAACCGGCAATGTAATTAGCATGCCGAGTATTACTTGGAATGTGAATTGGAACGAAATCGCCAATAGATAAGACCATTTTACAATTTGGGCCCAAGTTAGAAGCAGAGCCTAAGGTGTAAATTATCGATAGTCCATATCTCGGAAACTATAAGAGATAATGCAATTTGGCAACCGGCAGTGTAATTAGCATGCCGAATATTACTTGGAATGTGAATTGGAACGAAATCGCCAATAGATAAGACCATTTTACAATTTGGGCCCAAGTTAGAAGCAGAGCCTAAGGTGTAAATTATCGATAGTCCATATCTCGGAAACTATAAGAGATAATGCTATTTGGCAACCGGCAATGTAATTAGCATGCCGAATACTACTTGGAATGTGAATTGGAACAAAATCGCCAATAGAAAAGACCATTTTAAAATTTGGGCCCAAGTTAGAAGCAGAGCCTAAGGTGTAAATTATCCATAGTCCATATCTCGGAAACTATAAGAGATAATGCAATTTGGCAACCGGCAGTGTAATTAGCATGCCGAATATTACTTGGAATGTGAATTGGAACGAAATCGCCAATAGATAAGACCATTTTACAATTTGGGCCCAAGTTAGAAGCAGAGCCTAAGGTGTAAATTATCGATAGTCCATATCTCGGAAACTATAAGAGATAATGCAATTTGGCAACCGGCAATGTAATTAGCATGCCGAATATTACTTGGAATGTGAATTGGAACGAAATCGCCAATAGATAAGACCATTTTACAATTTGGGCCCAAGTTAGAAGCAGAGCCTAAGGTGTAAATTATCGATAGTCCATATCTCGGAAACTATAAGAGATAATGCAATTTGGCAACCGGCAATGTAATTAGCATGCCGAATATTACTTGGAATGTGAATTGGAACGAAATCGCCAATAGATAAGACCATTTTACAATTTGGGCCCAAGTTAGAAGCAGAGCCTAAGGTGTAAATTATCGATAGTCCATATCTCGGAAACTATAAGAGATAATGCAACTTGGCCACCGGCAATGTAATTAGCATGCCGAATATTACTTGGAATGTGAATTGGAACGAAATCGCCAATAGATAAGACCATTTTACAATTTGGGCCCAAGTTAGAAGCAGAGCCTAAGGTGTAAATTATCGATAGTCCATATCTCGGAAACTATAAGAGATAATGCAATTTGGCAACCGGCAATGTAATTAGCATGCCGAATATTACTTGGAATGTGAATTGGAACGAAATCGCCAATAGATAAGACCATTTTAAAATTTGGGCCCAAGTTAGAAGCAGAGCCTAAGGTGTAAATTATCCATAGTCCATATCTCGGAAACTATAAGAGATAATGCAATTTGGCAACCGGCAATGTAATTAGCATGCCGAATGTTACTTGGAATGTGAATTGGAACGAAATCGCCAATAGATAAGACCATTTTACAATTTGGGATCAAGTTAGAAGCAGAGCCTAAGGTGTAAATTATCCATAGTCCATATCTCGGAAACTATAAGAGATAATGCAATTTGACAACCGGCAATGTAATTAGCATGCCGAATATTACTTAGAGAAGATAAGACCATTTTACAATTTGGGCCCAAGTTAGAAGCAGAGCCTAAGGTGTAAATTATCGATAGTCCATATCTCGGAAACTATAAGAGATAATGCAATTTGGCAACCGGCAATGTAATTAGCATGCCGAATATTACTTGGAATGTGAATTGGAACGAAATCGCCAATAGATAAGGCCATTTTACAATTTGGGCCCAAGTTAGAAGCAGAGCCTAAGGTGTAAATTATCGATAGTCCATATCTCGGAAACTATAAGAGATAATGCAATTTGGCAACCGGCAATGTAATTAGCATGCCGAATATTACTTGGAATGTGAATTGGAACGAAATCGCCAATAGATAAGACCATTTTACAATTTGGGCCCAAGTTAGAAGCAGAGCCTAAGGTGTAAATTATCGATAGTCCATATCTCGGAAACTAAAAGAGATAATGCAATTTGGCAACCGGCAATGTAATTAGCATGCCGAATATTACTTGGAATGTGAATTGGAACGAAATTGCCAATAGATAAGACCATTTTACAATTTGGGCCCAAGTTAGAAGCAGAGCCTAAGGTGTAAATTATCGATAGTCCATATCTCGGAAACTATAAGAGATAATGCAATTTGGCAAACGGCAATGTAATTAGCATGCCGATTATTACTTGGAATGTGAATTGGAACGAAATCGCCAATAGATAAGACCATTTTACAATTTGTACCCAAGTTAGAAGCAGAGCCTAAGGTGTAAATTATCGATAGTCCATATCTCGGAAACTATAAGAGATAATGCAATTTGGCAACCGGCAATGTAATTAGCATGCCGAATACCACTTGGAATGTGAATTGGAACGAAATCGCCAATAGATAAGACCATTTTACAATTTGGGCCCAAGTTAGAAGCAGAGCCTAAGGTGTAAATTATCGATAGTCCATATCTCGGAAACTATAAGAGATAATTCAATTTGGCAACCGGCAATGTAATTAGCATGCCGAGTATTACTTGGAATGTGAATTGGAACGAAATCGCCAATAGATAAGACCATTTTACAATTTGGGCCCAAGTTAGAAGCAGAGCCTAAGGTGTAAATTATCGATAGTCCATATCTCGGAAACTATAAGAGATAATGCAATTTGGCAACCGGCAATGTAATTAACATGCCGAATATTACTTGGAATGTGAATTGGAACGAAATCGCCAATAGATAAGACGATTTTACAATTTGGGCCCAAGTTAGAAGCAGAGCCTAAGGTGTAAATTATCGATAGTCCATATCTCGGAAACTAAAAGAGATAATGCAATTTGGCAACCGGCAATGTAATTAGCATGCCGAATATTACTTGGAATGTGAATTGGAACGAAATCGATAATAGATAAGACCATTTTACAATTTGGGCCCAAGTTAGAAGCAGAGCCTAAGGTGTAAATTATCGATAGTCCATATCTCGGAAACTATAAGAGATAATGCAGTTTCGCAACCGGCAATGTAATTAGCATGCCGAATATTACTTGGAATGTGAATTGGGACGAAATCGCCAATAGATAAGACCATTTTACAATTTGGGCCCAAGTTAGAAGCAGAGCCTAAGGTGTAAATTATCGATAGTCCATATCTCGGAAACTATAAGAGATAATGCAATTTGGCAACCGGCAATGTAATTAGCATGCCGAATATTACTTGGAATGTGAATTGGAACGAAATCGCCAATAGATTAGACCATTTTACAATTTGGGCCCAAGTTAGAAGCAGAGCCTAAGGTGTAAATTATCGATAGTCCATATCTCGGAAACTATAAGAGATAATGCAATTTGGCAACCGGCAATGTAATTAGCATGCCGAATATTACTTGGAATGTGAATTGGAACGAAATCGCCAATAGATAAGACGATTTTACAATTTGGGCCCAAGTTAGAAGCAGAGCCTAAGGTGTAAATTATCGATAGTCCATATCTCGGAAACTAAAAGAGATAATTCAATTTGGCAACCGGCAATGTAATTAGCATGCCGAATATTACTTGGAATATGATTTGGAACGAAATCGCCAATAGATAAGACCATTTTACAATTTGGGCCCAAGTTAGAAGCAGAGCCTAAGGTGTAAATTATCGATAGTCCATATCTCGGAAACTATAAGAGATAATGCAGTTTCGCAACCGGCAATGTAATTAGCATGCCGAATATTACTTGGAATGTGAATTGGGACGAAATCGCCAATAGATAAGACCATTTTACAATTTGGGCCCAAGTTAGAAGCAGAGCCTAAGGTGTAAATTATCGATAGTCCATACCTCGGAAACTATAAGAGATAATGCAATTTGGCAACCGGCAATGTAATTAGCATGCCGAATATTACTTGGAATATGAATTGGAACGAAATCGCCAATAGATTAGACCATTTTACAATTTGGGCCCAAGTTAGAAGCAGAGCCTAAGGTGTAAATTATCGATAGTCCATACCTCGGAAACTATAAGAGATAATGCAATTTGGCAACCGGCAATGTAATTAGCATGCCGAATATTACTTGGAATGTGAATTGGAACGAAATCGCCAATAGATAAGACCATTTTAAAATTTGGGCCCAAGTTAGAAGCAGAGCCTAAGGTGTAAATTATCGATAGTCCATATCTCAGAAACTAAAAGAGATAATGCAATTTGGCAACCGGCAATGTAATTAGCATGCCGAATATTACTTGGAATATGAATTGGAACGAAATCGCCAATAGATTAGACCATTTTACAATTTGGGCCCAAGTTAGAAGCAGAGCCTAAGGTGTAAATTATCGATAGTCCATATCTCGGAAACTATAAGAGATAATGCAATTTGGCAACCGGCAATGTAATTAGCATGCCGAATATTACTTGGAATGTGAATTGGAACGAAATCGCCAATAGATAAGACCATTTTACAATTTGGGCCCAAGTTAGAAGCAGAGCCTAAGGTGTAAATTATCGATAGTCCATATCTCGGAAACTATAAGAGATAATGCAATTTGGCAACCGGCAATGTAATTAGCATGCCGAATATTACTTGGAATGTGAATTGGAACGAAATCGCCAATAGATAAGACCATTTTACAATTTGGGCCCAAGTTAGAAGCAGAGCCTAAGGTGTAAATTATCGATAGTCCATATCTCGGAAACTATAAGAGATAATGCAATTTGGCAACCGGCAATGTAATTAGCATGCCGAATATTACTTGGAATGTGAATTGGAACGAAATCGCCAATAGATAAGACCATTTTACAATTTGGGCCCAAGTTAGAAGCAGAGCCTAAGGTGTAAATTATCGATAGTCCATATCTCGGAAACTATAAGAGATAATGCAATTTGGCAACCGGCAATGTAATTAGCATGCCGAATATTACTTGGAATGTGAATTGGAACGAAATCGCCAATAGATAAGGCCATTTTACAATTTGGGCCCAAGTTAGAAGCAGAGCCTAAGGTGTAAATTATCGATAGTCCATATCTCGGAAACTATAAGAGATAATGCAGTTTCGCAACCGGCAATGTAATTAGCATGCCGAATATTACTTGGAATGTGAATTGGGACGAAATCGCCAATAGATAAGACCATTTTACAATTTGGGCCCAAGTTAGAAGCAGAGCCTAAGGTGTAAATTATCGATAGTCCATATCTCGGAAACTATAAGAGATAATGCAACTTGGCCACCGGCAATGTAATTAGCATGCCGAATATTACTTGGAATGTGAATTGGAACGAAATCGCCAATAGATAAGACCATTTTACAATTTGGGCCCAAGTTAGAAGCAGAGCCTAAGGTGTAAATTATCGATAGTCCATATCTCGGAAACTATAAGAGATAATGCAATTTGGCAACCGGCAATGTAATTAGCATGCCGAATATTACTTGGAATGTAAATTGGAACGAAATCGCCAATAGATAAGACCATTTTACAATTTGGGCCCAAGTTAGAAGCAGAGCCTAAGGTGTAAATTATGCATAGTCCATATCTCGGAAACTATAAGAGATAATGCAATTTGGCAACCGGCAATGTAATTAGCATGCCGAATATTACTTGAAATGTGAATTGGAACGAAATCGCCAATAGATAAGACCATTTTACAATTTGGGCCCAAGTTAGAAGCAGACCCTAAGGTGTAAATTATTGACAGTCCATATCTCGGAAACTATAAGAGATAATGCAATTTCGCAACCTTAAATGTAATTAGCATGCCGAGTATTACTTGGAATGTGAATTGGAACGAAATCGCCAATAGGTAAGACCATTTTACAATTTGGGCCCAAGTTAGAAGCAGAGCCTAAGGTGTAAATTATCGATAGTCCATATCTCGGAAACTATAAGAGATAATTCAATTTGGCCACCGGCAATGTAATTAGCATGCCGAATATTACTTGGAATGTGAATTGGAACGAAATCGCCAATAGATAAGACCATTTTACAATTTGGGCCCAAGTTAGAAGCAGAGCCTAAGGTGTAAATTATCGATAGTCCATATCTCGGAAACTAAAAGAGATAATGCAATTTGGCAACCGGCAATGTAATTAGCATGCCGAATATTACTTGGAATGTGAATTGGAACGAAATCGCCAATAGATAAGACCATTTTACAATTTGGGCCCAAGTTAGAAGCAGAGCCTAAGGTGTAAATTATCGATAGTCCATATCTCGGAAACTATAAGAGATAATGCAATTTGGCAACCGGCAATGTAATTAGCATGCCGAATATTACTTGGAATGTGAATTGGAACGAAATCGCCAATAGATAAGGCCATTTTACAATTTGGGCCCAAGTTAGAAGCAGAGCCTAAGGTGTAAATTATCGATAGTCCATATCTCGGAAACTATAAGAGATAATGCAGTTTCGCAACCGGCAATGTAATTAGCATGCCGAATATTACTTGGAATGTGAATTGGGACGAAATCGCCAATAGATAAGACCATTTTACAATTTGGGCCCAAGTTAGAAGCAGAGCCTAAGGTGTAAATTATCGATAGTCCATATCTCGGAAACTATAAGAGATAATGCAACTTGGCCACCGGCAATGTAATTAGCATGCCGAATATTACTTGGAATGTGAATTGGAACGAAATCGCCAATAGATAAGACCATTTTACAATTTGGGCCCAAGTTAGAAGCAGAGCCTAAGGTGTAAATTATCGATAGTCCATATCTCGGAAACTATAAGAGATAATGCAATTTGGCAACCGGCAATGTAATTAGCATGCCGAATATTACTTGGAATGTAAATTGGAACGAAATCGCCAATAGATAAGACCATTTTACAATTTGGGCCCAAGTTAGAAGCAGAGCCTAAGGTGTAAATTATGCATAGTCCATATCTCGGAAACTATAAGAGATAATGCAATTTGGCAACCGGCAATGTAATTAGCATGCCGAATATTACTTGAAATGTGAATTGGAACGAAATCGCCAATAGATAAGACCATTTTACAATTTGGGCCCAAGTTAGAAGCAGACCCTAAGGTGTAAATTATTGACAGTCCATATCTCGGAAACTATAAGAGATAATGCAATTTCGCAACCTTAAATGTAATTAGCATGCCGAGTATTACTTGGAATGTGAATTGGAACGAAATCGCCAATAGGTAAGACCATTTTACAATTTGGGCCCAAGTTAGAAGCAGAGCCTAAGGTGTAAATTATCGATAGTCCATATCTCGGAAACTATAAGAGATAATTCAATTTGGCCACCGGCAATGTAATTAGCATGCCGAATATTACTTGGAATGTGAATTGGAACGAAATCGCCAATAGATAAGACCATTTTACAATTTGGGCCCAAGTTAGAAGCAGAGCCTAAGGTGTAAATTATCGATAGTCCATATCTCGGAAACTATAAGAGATAATGCAATTTGGCAACCGGCAATGTAATTAGCATGCCGAATATTACTTGGAATGTGAATTGGAACGAAATCGCCAATAGATAAGGCCATTTTACAATTTGGGCCCAAGTTAGAAGCAGAGCCTAAGGTGTAAATTATCGATAGTCCATATCTCGGAAACTATAAGAGATAATGCAATTTGGCAACCGGCAATGTAATTAGCATGCCGAATATTACTTGGAATGTGAATTGGAACGAAATCGCCAATAGATAAGACCATTTTACAATTTGGGCCCAAGTTAGAAGCAGAGCCTAAGGTGTAAATTATCGATAGTCCATATCTCGGAAACTAAAAGAGATAATGCAATTTGGCAACCGGCAATGTAATTAGCATGCCGAATATTACTTGGAATGTGAATTGGAAAGAAATCGCCAATAGATAAGACCATTTTACAATTTGGGCCCAAGTTAGAAGCAGAGCCTAAGGTGTAAATTATCGATAGTCCATATCTCGGAAACTATAAGAGATAATGCAGTTTCGCAAACGGCAATGTAATTAGCATGCCGAATATTACTTGGAATGTGAATTGGGACGAAATCGCCAATAGATAAGACCATTTTACAATTTGGGCCCAAGTTAGAAGCAGAGCCTAAGGTGTAAATTATCGATAGTCCATATCTCGGAAACTATAAGAGATAATGCAACTTGGCCACCGGCAATGTAATTAGCATGCCGAATATTACTTGGAATGTGAATTGGAACGAAATCGCCTATAGATAAGACCATTTTACAATTTGGGCCCAAGTTAGAAGCAGAGCCTAAGGTGTAAATTATCGATAGTCCATATCTCGGAAACTATAAGAGATAATGCAATTTGGCAACCGGCAATGTAATTAGCATGCCGAATATTACTTGGAATGTAAATTGGAACGAAATCGCCAATAGATAAGACCATTTTACAATTTGGGCCCAAGTTAGAAGCAGAGCCTAAGGTGTAAATTATGCATAGTCCATATCTCGGAAACTATAAGAGATAATGCAATTTGGCAACCGGCAATGTAATTAGCATGCCGAATATTACTTGAAATGTGAATTGGAACGAAATCGCCAATAGATAAGACCATTTTACAATTTGGGCCCAAGTTAGAAGCAGACCCTAAGGTGTAAATTATTGACAGTCCATATCTCGGAAACTATAAGAGATAATGCAATTTCGCAACCTTAAATGTAATTAGCATGCCGAGTATTACTTGGAATGTGAATTGGAACGAAATCGCCAATAGGTAAGACCATTTTACAATTTGGGCCCAAGTTAGAAGCAGAGCCTAAGGTGTAAATTATCGATAGTCCATATCTCGGAAACTATAAGAGATAATTCAATTTGGCCACCGGCAATGTAATTAGCATGCCGAATATTACTTGGAATGTGAATTGGAACGAAATCGCCAATAGATAAGACCATTTTACAATTTGGGCCCAAGTTAGAAGCAGAGCCTAAGGTGTAAATTATCGATAGTCCATATCTCGGAAACTATAAGAGATAATGCAATTTGGCAACCGGCAATGTAATTAGCATGCCGAATATTACTTGGAATGTGAATTGGAACGAAATCGCCAATAGATAAGGCCATTTTACAATTTGGGCCCAAGTTAGAAGCAGAGCCTAAGGTGTAAATTATCGATAGTCCATATCTCGGAAACTATAAGAGATAATGCAATTTGGCAACCGGCAATGTAATTAGCATGCCGAATATTACTTGGAATGTGAATTGGAACGAAATCGCCAATAGATAAGACCATTTTACAATTTGGGCCCAAGTTAGAAGCAGAGCCTAAGGTGTAAATTATCGATAGTCCATATCTCGGAAACTAAAAGAGATAATGCAATTTGGCAACCGGCAATGTAATTAGCATGCCGAATATTACTTGGAATGTGAATTGGAAAGAAATCGCCAATAGATAAGACCATTTTACAATTTGGGCCCAAGTTAGAAGCAGAGCCTAAGGTGTAAATTATCGATAGTCCATATCTCGGAAACTATAAGAGATAATGCAATTTGGCAACCGGCAATGTAATTTGCATGCCGAATATTACTTGGAATGTGAATTGGAATGAAATGGCCAATAGATAAGACCATTTTACAATTAGGGCCCAAGTTAGAAGCAGAGCCTAAGGTGTAAATTATCGATAGTCCATATCTCGGAAACTATAAGAGATAATGCAACTTGGCCACCGGCAATGTAATTAGCATGCCGAATATTACTTGGAATGTGAATTGGAACGAAATCGCCAATAGGTAAGACCATTTTACAATTTGGGCCCAAGTTAGAAGCAGAGCCTAAGGTGTAAATTATCGATAGTCCATATCTCGGAAACTATAGGAGATAATTCAATTTGGCAACCGGCAATGTAATTAGCATGCCGAATATTACTTGGAATGTGAATTGGAATGAAATAGCCAATAGATAAGACCATTTTACAATTTGGGCCCAAGTTAGAAGCAGAGCCTAAGGTGTAAATTATCGATAGTCCATATCTCGGAAACTATAAGAGATAATTCAATTTGGCAACCGGCAATGTAATTAGCATGCCGAATATTACTTGGAATGTGAATTGGAACGAAATCGCCAATAGATAAGACCATTTTACAATTTGGGCCCAAGTTAGAAGCAGAGCCTAAGGTGTAAATTATCGATAGTCCATATCTCGGAAACTATAAGAGATAATGCAATTTGGCAACCGGCAATGTAATTAGCATGCCGAATACTACTTGTAATGTGAATTGGAACGAAATCGCCAATAGATAAGACCATTTTACAATTTGGGCCCAAGTTAGATGCAGAGCCTAAGGTGTAAATTATTGATAGTCCATATCTCGGAAACTATAAGAGATAATGCAATTTCGCAACCGGCAATGTAATTAGCATGCCGAATATTACTTGGAGTGTGAATTGGAACGAAATCGCCAATAGATAAGACCATTTTACAATTTGGGCCCAAGTTAGAAGCAGAGCCTAAGGTGTAAATTATCGATAGTCCATATCTCGGAAACTATAAGAGATAATGCAATTTGGCAACCGGCAATGTAATTAGCATGCCGAATATTACTTGGAATGTGAATTGGAACGAAATCGCCAATAGGTAAGACCATTTTACAATTTGGGCCCAAGTTAGAAGCAGAGCCTAAGGTGTAAATTATCGATAGTCCATATCTCGGAAACTATAAGAGATAATTCAATTTGGCCACCGGCAATGTAATTAGCATGCCGAATATTACTTGGAATGTGAATTGGAACGAAATCGCCAATAGATAAGACCATTTTACAATTTGGGCCCAAGTTAGAAGCAGAGCCTAAGGTGTAAATTATCGATAGTCCATATCTCGGAAACTATAAGAGATAATGCAATTTAGCAACCGGCAATGTAATTAGCATGCCGAATATTACTTGGAATGTGAATTGGAACGAAATCGCCAATAGATAAGGCCATTTTACAATTTGGGCCCAAGTTAGAAGCAGAGCCTAAGGTGTAAATTATCGATAGTCCATATCTCGGAAACTATAAGAGATAATGCAATTTAGCAACCGGCAATGTAATTAGCATGCCGAATATTACTTGGAATGTGAATTGGAACGAAATCGCCAATAGATAAGGCCATTTTACAATTTGGGCCCAAGTTAGAAGCAGAGCCTAAGGTGTAAATTATCGATAGTCCATATCTCGGAAACTATAAGAGATAATGCAATTTGGCAACCGGCAATGTAATTTGCATGCCGAATATTACTTGGAATGTGAATTGGAACGAAATCGCCAATAGATAAGACCATTTTACAATTTGGGCCCAAGTTAGAAGCAGAGCCTAAGGTGTAAATTATCGATAGTCCATATCTCGGAAACTATAAGAGATAATGCAATTTGGCAACCGGCAATGTAATTAGCATGCCGAATATTACTTGGAATGTGAATTGGAACGAAATCGCCAATAGATAAGACGATTTTACAATTTGGGCCCAAGTTAGAAGCAGAGCCTAAGGTGTAAATTATCGATAGTCCATATCTCGGAAACTAAAAGAGATAATGCAATTTGGCAACCGGCAATGTAATTAGCATGCCGAATATTACTTGGAATGTGAATTGGAACGAAATCGCCAATAGATAAGACGATTTTACAATTTGGGCCCAAGTTAGAAGCAGAGCCTAAGGTGTAAATTATCGATAGTCCATATCTCGGAAACTAAAAGAGATAATGCAATTTGGCAACCGGCAATGTAATTAGCATGCCGAATATTACTTGGAATGTGAATTGGAACGAAATCGCCAATAGATAAGACGATTTTACAATTTGGGCCCAAGTTAGAAGCAGAGCCTAAGGTGTAAATTATCGATAGCCCATATCTCGGAAACTATAAGAGATAATGCAATTTGGCAACCGGCAATGTAATTTGCATGCCGAATATTACTTGGAATGTGAATTGGAATGAAATGGCCAATAGATAAGACCATTTTACAATTAGGGCCCAAGTTAGAAGCAGAGCCTAAGGTGTAAATTATCGATAGTCCATATCTCGGAAACTATAAGAGATAATGCAACTTGGCCACCGGCAATGTAATTAGCATGCCGAATATTACTTGGAATGTGAATTGGAACGAAATCGCCAATAGGTAAGACCATTTTACAATTTGGGCCCAAGTTAGAAGCAGAGCCTAAGGTGTAAATTATCGATAGTCCATATCTCGGAAACTATAGGAGATAATTCAATTTGGCAACCGGCAATGTAATTAGCATGCCGAATATTACTTGGAATGTGAATTGGAACGAAATCGCCAATAGATAAGACCATTTTACAATTTGGGCCCAAGTTAGAAGCAGAGCCTAAGGTGTAAATTATCGATAGTCCATATCTCGGAAACTATAAGAGATAATGCAATTTGGCAACCGGCAATGTAATTAGCATGCCGAATATTACTTGGAATGTGAATTGGAACGAAATCGCCAATAGATAAGACCATTTTACAATTTGGGCCCAAGTTAGAAGCAGAGCCTAAGTTGTAAATTATCGATAGTCCATATCTCGGAAACTATAAGAGATAATGCAATTTGGCAACCGGCAATGTAATTAGCATGCCGAATATTACTTGGAATGTGAATTGGAATGAAATAGCCAATAGATAAGACCATTTTACAATTTGGGCCCAAGTTAGAAGCAGAGCCTAAGGTGTAAATTATCCATAGTCCATATCTCGGAAACTATAAGAGATAATGCAATTTGGCAACTGGCAATGTAATTAGCATGCCGAATATTACTTGGAATGTGAATTGGGACGAAATCGCCAATAGATAAGACCATTTTACAATTTGGGCCCAAGTTAGAAGCAGAGCCTAAGGTGTAAATTATCGATAGTCCATATCTCGGAAACTATAAGAGATAATGCAATTTGGCAACCGGCAATGTAATTAGCATGCCGAATACTACTTGGAATGTGAATTGGAACGAAATCGCCAATAGATAAGACCATTTTACAGTTTGGGCCCAAGTTAGAAGCAGAGCCTAAGGTTAAAAATAATCGATAGTCCATATCTCGGAAACTATAAGAGATAATGCAATTTGGGAACCGGCAATGTAATTAGCATGCCGAATATTACTTGGAATGTGAATTGGAACGAAATCGCCAATAGATAAGACCATTTTACAATTTGGGCCCAAGTTAGAAGCAGAGCCTAAGGTGTAAATTATCGATAGTCCATATCTCGGAAACTATAAGAGATAATGCAACTTGGCCACCGGCAATGTAATTAGCATGCCGAATATTACTTGGAATGTGAATTGGAACGAAATCGCCAATAGGTAAGACCATTTTACAATTTGGGCCCAAGTTAGAAGCAGAGCCTAAGGTGTAAATTATCGATAGTCCATATCTCGGAAACTATAAGAGATAATGCAATTTGGCAACCGGCAATGTAATTAGCATGCCGAATATTACTTGGAATGTGAATTGGAACGAAATCGCCAATAGATAAGACCATTTTACAATTTGGGCCCAAGTTAGAAGCAGAGCCTAAGGTGTAAATTATCCATAGTCCATATCTCGGAAACTATAATAGATAATGCAATTTGGCAACCGGCAATGTAATTAGCATGCCGAATATTACTTGGAATGTGAATTGGAACGAAATCGCCAATAGATAAGACCATTTTACAATTTGGGCCCAAGTTAGATGCAGAGCCTAAGGTGTAAATTATTGATAGTCCATATCTCGGAAACTATAAGAGATAATGCAATTTCGCAACCGGCAATGTAATTAGCATGCCGAATATTACTTGGAGTGTGAATTGGAACGAAATCGCCAATAGATAAGACCATTTTACAATTTGGGCCCAAGTTAGAAGCAGAGCCTAAGGTGTAAATTATCGATAGTCCATATCTCGGAAACTATAAGAGATAATGCAATTTGGCAACCGGCAATGTAATTAGCATGCCGAATATTACTTGGAATGTGAATTGGAACGAAATCGCCAATAGGTAAGACCATTTTACAATTTGGGCCCAAGTTAGAAGCAGAGCCTAAGGTGTAAATTATCGATAGTCCATATCTCGGAAACTATAAGAGATAATTCAATTTGGCCACCGGCAATGTAATTAGCATGCCGAATATTACTTGGAATGTGAATTGGAACGAAATCGCCAATAGATAAGACCATTTTACAATTTGGGCCCAAGTTAGAAGCAGAGCCTAAGGTGTAAATTATCGATAGTCCATATCTCGGAAACTATAAGAGATAATGCAATTTAGCAACCGGCAATGTAATTAGCATGCCGAATATTACTTGGAATGTGAATTGGAACGAAATCGCCAATAGATAAGGCCATTTTACAATTTGGGCCCAAGTTAGAAGCAGAGCCTAAGGTGTAAATTATCGATAGCCCATATCTCGGAAACTATAAGAGATAATGCAATTTGGCAACCGGCAATGTAATTTGCATGCCGAATATTACTTGGAATGTGAATTGGAACGAAATCGCCAATAGATAAGACCATTTTACAATTTGGGCCCAAGTTAGAAGCAGAGCCTAAGGTGTAAATTATCGATAGTCCATATCTCGGAAACTATAAGAGATAATGCAATTTGGCAACCGGCAATGTAATTAGCATGCCGAATATTACTTGGAATGTGAATTGGAACGAAATCGCCAATAGATAAGACGATTTTACAATTTGGGCCCAAGTTAGAAGCAGAGCCTAAGGTGTAAATTATCGATAGTCCATATCTCGGAAACTAAAAGAGATAATGCAATTTGGCAACCGGCAATGTAATTAGCATGCCGAATATTACTTGGAATGTGAATTGGAACGAAATCGCCAATAGATAAGACCATTTTACAATTTGGGCCCAAGTTAGAAGCAGAGCCTAAGGTGTAAATTATCGATAGTCCATATCTCGGAAACTATAAGAGATAATGCAGTTTCGCAACCGGCAATGCAATTAGCATGCCGAATATTACTTGGAATGTGAATTGGGACGAAATCGCCAATAGATAAGACCATTTTACAATTTGGGCCCAAGTTAGAAGCAGAGCCTAAGGTGTAAATTATCGATAGTCCATATCTCGGAAACTATAAGAGATAATGCAATTTGGCAACCGGCAATGTAATTAGCATGCCGAATATTACTTGGAATGTGAATTGGTACGAAATCGCCAATAGATAAGACCATTTTACAATTTGGGCCCAAGTTAGAAGCAGAGCCTAAGGTGTAAATTATCGATAGTCCATATCTCGGAAACTATAAGAGATAATGCAATTTGGCAACCGGCAATGTAATTAGCATGCCGAATATTACTTGGAATGTGAATTGGAACGAAATCGCCAATAGATAAGACGATTTTACAATTTGGGCCCAAGTTAGAAGCAGAGCCTAAGGTGTAAATTACCGATAGTCCATATCTCGGAAACTATAAGAGATAATGCAATTTGGCAACCGGCAATGTAATTAGCATGCCGAATATTACTTGGAATGTGAATTGAAACGAAATCGCCAATAGATAAGACCATTTTACAATTTGGGCCCAAGTTAGAAGCAGAGCCTAAGGTGTAAATTATCGATAGTCCATATCTCGGAAACTATAAGAGATAATGCAATTTGGCAACCGGCAATGTAATTAGCATTCCGAATATTACTTGGAATGTGAATTGGGACGAAATCGCCAATAGATAAGACCACTTTACAATTTGGGCCCAAGTTAGAAGCAGAGCCTAAGGTGTAAATTATCGATAGTCCATATCTCGGAAACTATAAGAGATAATGCAATTTGGCAACCGGCAATGTAATTAGCATGCCGAATACTACTTGGTATGTGAATTGGAACGAAATCGCCAATAGATAAGACCATTTTACAGTTTGGGCCCAAGTTAGAAGCAGAGCCTAAGGTTATAAATAATCGATAGTCCATATCTCGAAAACTATAAGAGATAATGCAATTTGGGAGCCGGCAATGTAATTAGCATGCCGAATATTACTTGGAATGTGAATTGGAACGAAATCGCCAATAGATAAGACCATTTTACAATTTGGGCCCAAGTTAGAAGCAGAGCCTAAGGTGTAAATTATCGATAGTCCATATCTCGGAAACTATAAGAGATAATGCAACTTGGCCACCGGCAATGTAATTAGCATGCCGAATATTACTTGGAATGTGAATTGGAACGAAATCGCCAATAGGTAAGACCATTTTACAATTTGGGCCCAAGTTAGAAGCAGAGCCTAAGGTGTAAATTATCGATAGTCCATATCCCGGAAACTATAGGAGATAATTCAATTTGGCAACCGGCAATGTAATTAGCATGCCGAATATTACTTGGAATGTGAATTGGAACGAAATCGCCAATAGATAAGACCATTTTACAATTTGGGCCCAAGTTAGAAGCAGAGCCTAAGGTGTAAATTATCGATAGTCCATATCTCGGAAACTATAAGAGATAATGCAAATTGGCAACCGGCAATGTAATTAGCATGCCGAATATTACTTGGAATGTGAATTGGAACGAAATCGCCAATAGATAAGACCATTTTACAATTTGGGCCCAAGTTAGAAGCAGAGCCTAAGGTGTAAATTATCGATAGTCCATATCTCGGAAACTATAAGAGATAATGCAATTTGGCAACCGGCAATGTAATTAGCATGCCGAATATTACTTGGAATGTGAATTGGAATGAAATCGCCAATAGATAAGAACATTTTACAATTTGGGCCCAAGTTAGAAGCAGAGCCTAAGGTGTAAATTATCGATAGTCCATATCTCGGAAACTATAAGAGATAATGCAATTTGGCAACCGGCAATGTAATTAGCATGCCGAATATTACTTGGAATGTGAATTCGAACGAAATCGCCAATAGATAAGACGATTTTACAATTTGGGCCCAAGTTAGAAGCAGAGCCTAAGGAGTAAATTATCGATAGTCCATATCTCGGAAACTATAAGAGATAATGCAACTTGGCCACCGGCAATGTAATTAGCATGCCGAATATTACTTGGAATGTGAATTGGAACGAAATCGCCAATAGGTAAGACCATTTTACAATTTGGGCCCAAGTTAGAAGCAGAGCCTAAGGTGTAAATTATCGATAGTCCATATCTCGGAAACTATAGGAGATAATTCAATTTGGCAACCGGCAATGTAATTAGCATGCCGAATATTACTTGGAATGTGAATTGGAACGAAATCGCCAATAGATAAGACCATTTTACAATTTGGGCCCAAGTTAGAAGCAGAGCCTAAGGTGTAAATTATCGATAGTCCATATCTCGGAAACTATAAGAGATAATGCAATTTGGCAACCGGCAATGTAATTAGCATGCCGAATATTACTTGGAATGTGAATTGGAACGAAATCGCCAATAGATAAGACGATTTTACAATTTGGGCCCAAGTTAGAAGCAGAGCCTAAGGTGTAAATTATCGATAGTCCATATCTCGGAAACTATAAGAAATAATGCAATTTGGCAACCGGCAATTTAATTAACATGCCGAATATTACTTGGAATGTGAATTGGAACGAAATCACCAATAGATAAGACCATTTTACAATTTGGGCCCAAGTTAGAAGCAGAGCCTAAGGTATAAATTATCGATAGTCCATATCTCGGAAACTATAAGAGATAATGCAATTTGGCAACCGGCAATGTAATTAGCATGCCGAATATTACTTGGAATGTGAATTGGTACGAAATAGCCAATAGATAAGACCATTTTACAATTTGGGCCCAAGTTAGAAGCAGAGCCTAAGGTGTAAATTATCGATAGTCCATATCTCTGAAACTATAAGAGATAATGCAATTTGGCAACCGGCAATGTAATCAGCATGCCGAGTATTACTTGGAATGTGAATTGGAACGAAATCGCCAATAGATAAGGCCATTTTACAATTTGGGCCCAAGTTAGAAACAGAGCCTAAGGTGTAAATTATCGATAGTCCATATCTCGGAAACTATAAAAGATAATGCAATTTGGCAACCGGCAATGTAATTAGCATGCCGAATATTACTTGGAATGTGAATTGGAACGAAATCGCCAATAGATAAGACCATTTTACAATTTGGGCCCAAGTTAGAAGCAGAGCCTAAGGTGTAAATTATCCATAGTCCATATCTCGGAAACTATAAGAGATAATGCAATTTGGCAACTGGCAATGTAATTAGCATGCCGAATATTACTTGGAATGTGATTTGGAACGAAATCGCCAATAGATGAGACCATTTTACAATTTGGGCCCAAGTTAGAAGCAGAGCCTAAGGTGTAAATTATCGATAGTCCATATCTCGGAAACTATAAGAGATAATGCAATTTGGCAACCGGCAATGTAATTAGCATGCCGAATATTACTTGGAATGTGAATTGGAATGAAATCGCCAATAGATAAGACCATTTTACAATTTGGGCCCAAGTTAGAAGCAGAGCCTAAGGTGTAAATTATTCATAGTCCATATCTCGGAAACTATAAGAGATAATGCAATTTAGCAACTGGCAATGTAATTAGCATGCCGAATATTACTTGGAATGTGAATTGGGACGAAATCGCCAATAGATAAGACCATTTTACAATTTGGGCCCAAGTTAGAAGCAGAGCCTAAGGTGTAAATTATCGATAGTCCATATCTCGGAAACTATAAGAGATAATGCAATTTGGCAACCGGCAATGTAATTAGCATGCCGAATACTACTTGTAATGTGAATTGGAACGAAATCGCCAATAGATAAGACCATTTTACAGTTTGGGCCCAAGTTAGAAGCAGAGCCTAAGGTTAAAAATAATCGATAGTCCATATCTCGGAAACTATAAGAGATAATGCAATTTGGGAACCGGCAATGTAATTAGCATGCCGAATATTACTTGGAATGTGAATTGGAACGAAATCGCCAATAGAGAAGACCATTTTACAATTTGGGCCCAAGTTAGAAGCAGAGCCTAAGGTGTAAATTATCGATAGTCCATATCTCGGAAACTATAAGGGATAATGCAATTTGGCAAGCGGCAATGTAATTAGCATGCCGAATATTACTTGGAATGTGAATTGGAACGAAATCGCCAATAGATAAGACCATTTTACAATTTGGGCCCAAGTTAGAAGCAGAGCCTAAGGTGTAAATTATCGATAGTCCATATCTCGGAAACTATAAGAGATAATGCAATTTGGCAACCGGCAATGTAATTAGCATGCCGAATATTACTTGGAATGTGAATTGGAACGAAATCGCCAATAGATAAGACCATTTTACAATTTGGGCCCAAGTTAGAAGCAGAGCCTAAGGTGTAAATTATCCATAGTCCATATCTCGGAAACTATAAGAGATAATGCAATTTGGCAACCGGCAATGTAATTAGCATGCCGAATATTACTTGGAATGTGAATTGGAACGAAATCGCCAATAGATAAGACCATTTTACAATTTGGGCCCAAGTTAGAAGCAGAGCCTAAGGTGTAAATTATCGATAGTCCATATCTCGGAAACTATAAGAGATAATGCAGTTTCGCAACCGGCAATGTAATTAGCATGCCGAATATTACTTGGAATGTGAATTGGGACGAAATCGCCAATAGATAAGACCATTTTACAATTTGGGCCCAAGTTAGAAGCAGAGCCTAAGGTGTAAATTATCGATAGTCCATATCTCGGAAACTATAAGAGATAATGCAATTTGGCAACCGGCAATGTAATTAGCATGCCGAATACCACTTGGAATGTGAATTGGAACGAAATCGCCAATAGATAAGACCATTTTACAATTTGGGCCCAAGTTAGAAGCAGAGCCTAAGGTGTAAATTATCGATAGTCCATATCTCGGAAACTATAAGAGATAATTCAATTTTTCAACCGGCAATGTAATTAGCATGCCGAATATTACTTGGAATGTGAATTGGAACGAAATCGCCAATAGATAAGACCATTTTACAAATTGGGCCCAAGTTAGAAGCAGAGCCTAAGGTGTAAATTATCGATAGTCCATATCTCGGAAACTATAAGAGATAATGTAATTTGGCAACCGGCAATGTAATTAGCATGCCGAATATTACTTGGAATGTGAATTGGAACGAAATCGCCAATAGATAAGACGATTTTACAATTTGGGCCCAAGTTAGAAGCAGAGCCTAAGGTGTAAATTACCGATAGTCCATATCTCGGAAACTATAAGAGATAATGCAATTTGGCAACCGACAATGTAATTAGCATGCCGAATATTACTTGGAATGTGAATTGGAACGAAATCGCCTATAGATAAGACCATTTTACAATTTGGGCCCAAGTTAGAAGCAGAGCCTAAGGTGTAAATTATCGATAGTCCATATCTCGGAAACTATAAGAGATAATGCAATTTGGCAACCGGCAATGTAATTAGCATGCCGAATATTACTTGGAATGTGAATTGGAATGAAATCGCCAATAGATAAGACCATTTTACAATTTGGGCCCAAGTTAGAAGCAGAGCCTAAGGTGTAAATTATCGATAGTCCATATCTCGGAAACTGTAAGAGATAATGCAATTTGGCAACCGGCAATGTAATTAGCATGCCGAATATTACTTGGAATGTGAATTGGAACGAAATCGCCAATAGATAAGACGATTTTACAATTTGGGCCCAAGTTAGAAGCAGAGCCTAAGGTGTAAATTACCGATAGTCCATATCTCGGAAACTATAAGAGATAATGCAATTTGGCAACCGGCAATGTAATTAGCATGCCGAATATTACATGGAATGTGAATTGGAACGAAATCGCCCAATAGATAAGACCATTTTACAATTTGGGCCCAAGTTAGAAGCAGAGCCTAAGGTGTAAATTATCGATAGTCCATATCTCGGAAACTATAAGAGATAATGCAATTTGGCAACAGGCAATGTAATTAGCATGCCGAATATTACTTGGAATGTGAATTGGAATGAAATCGCCAATAGATAAGACCATTTTACAATTTGGGCCCAAGTTAGAAGCAGAGCCTAAGGTGTAAATTATCCATAGTCCATATCTCGGAAACTATAAGAGATAATGCAATTTGGCAACCGGCAATTTAATTAGCATGCCGAATATTACTTGGAATGTGAATTGGAACGAAATCGCCAATAGATAAGACCATTTTACAATTTGGGCCCAAGTTAGAAGCAGAGCCTAAGGTGTAAATTATCGATAGTCCATATCTCGGAAACTATAAGAGATAATGCAATTTGGCAACCGGCAATGTAATTAGCATGCCGAATATTACTAGGAATGTGAATTGGAACGAAATAGCCAATAGATAAGACCATTTTACAATTTGGGCCCAAGTTAGAAGCAGAGCCTAAGGTGTAAATTATCGATTGTCCATATCTCTGAAACTATAAGAGATAATGCAATTTGGCAACCGGCAATGTAATCAGCATGCCGAGTATTACTTGGAATGTGAATTGGAACGAAATCGCCAATAGATATGGCCATTTTATAATTTGGGCCCAAGTTAGAAGCAGAGCCTAAGGTGTAAATTATCGATAGTCCATATCTCGGAAACTATAAAAGATAATGCAATTTGGCAACCGGCAATGTAATTAGCATGCCGAATATTACTTGGAATGTGAATTGGAACGAAATCGCCAATAGATAAGACCATTTTACAATTTGGGCCCAAGTTAGAAGCAGAGCCTAAGGTGTAAATTATCCATAGTCCATATCTCGGAAACTATAAGAGATAATGCAATTTGGCAACTGGCAATGTAATTAGCATGCCGAATATTACTTGGAATGTGATTTGGAACGAAATCGCCAATAGATAAGACCATTTTACAATTTGGGCCCAAGTTAGAAGCAGAGCCTAAGGTGTAAATTATCGATAGTCCATATCTCGGAAACTATAAGAGATAATGCAATTTGGCAACCGGCAATGTAATTAGCATGCCGAATATTACTTGGAATGTGAATTGGAATGAAATCACCAATAGATAAGACCATTTTACAATTTGGGCCCAAGTTAGAAGCAGAGCCTAAGGTGTAAATTATCGATAGTCCATATCTCGGAAACTATAAGAGATAATGCAATTTGGCAACCGGCAATGTAATTAGCATGCCGAATATTACTTGGAATGTAAATTGGAACGAAATCGCCAATAGATAAGACGATTTTACAATTTGGGCCCAAGTTAGAAGCAGAGCCTAAGGTGTAAATTACCGATATTCCATATCTCGCAAACTATAAGAGATAATGCAATTTGGCAACCGGCAATTTAATTAGCATGCTGAATATTACTTGGAATGTGAATTGGAACGAAATCGCCAATAGATAAGACCATTTTACAATTTGGGCCCAAGTTAGAAGCAGAGCCTAAGGTGTAAATTATCGATAGTCCATATCTCGGAAACTATAAGAGATAATGCAATTTGGCAACCGGCAATGTAATTAGCATGCCGAATATTACTTGGAATGTGAATTGGAATGAAATCGCCAATAGATAAGACCATTTTACAATTTGGGCCCAAGTTAGAAGCAGAGCCTAAGGTGTAAATTATCCATAGTCCATATCTCGGAAACTATAAGAGATAATGCAATTTGGCAACTGGCAATGTAATTAGCATGCCGAATATTACTTAGAATGTGAATTGGGACGAAATCGCCAATAGATAAGACCATTTTACAATTTGGGCCCAAGTTAGAAGCAGAGCCTAAGGTGTAAATTATCGATAGTCCATATCTCGGAAACTATAAGAGATAATGCAATTTGGCAACAGGCAATGTAATTAGCATGCCGAATATTACTTGGAATGTGAATTGGAATGAAATCGCCAATAGATAAGACCATTTTACAATTTGGGCCCAAGTTAGAAGCAGAGCCTAAGGTGTAAATTATCGATAGTCCATATCTCGGAAACTATAAGAGATAATGCAATTTGGCAACCGGCAATGTAATTAGCATGCCGAATATTACTTGGAATGTGAATTGGAACGAAATAGATAATAGATAAGACCATTTTACAATTTGGGCCCAAGTTAGAAGCAGAGCCTAAGGTGTAAATTATCGATAGTCCATATCTCTGAAACTATAAGAGATAATGCAATTTGGCAACCGGCAATGTAATCAGCATGCCGAGTATTACTTGGAATGTGAATTGGAACGAAATCGCCAATAGATAAGGCCATTTTATAATTTGGGCCCAAGTTAGAAGCAGAGCCTAAGGTGTAAATTATCGATAGTCCATATCTCGGAAACTATAAAAGATAATGCAATTTGGCAACCGGCAATGTAATTAGCATGCCGAATATTACTTGGAATGTGAATTGGAACGAAATCGCCAATAGATAAGACCATTTTACAATTTGGGCCCAAGTTAGAAGCAGAGCCTAAGGTGTAAATTATCCATAGTCCATATCTCGGAAACTATAAGAGATAATGCAATTTGGCAACTGGCAATGTAATTAGCATGCCGAATATTACTTGGAATGTTATTTGGAACGAAATCGCCAATAGATAAGACCATTTTACAATTTGGGCCCAAGTTAGAAGCAGAGCCTAAGGTGTAAATTATCGATAGTCCATATCTCGGAAACTATAAGAGATAATGCAATTTGGCAACCGGCAATGTAATTAGCATGCCGAATATTACTTGGAATGTGAATTGGAATGAAATCGCCAATAGATAAGACCATTTTACAATTTGGGCCCAAGTTAGAAGCAGAGCCTAAGGTGTAAATTATCGATAGTCCATATCTCGGAAACTATAAGAGATAATGCAATTTGGCAACCGGCAATGTAATTAGCATGCCGAATATTACTTGGAATGTGAATTGGAACGAAATCGCCAATAGATAAGACGATTTTACAATTTGGGCCCAAGTTAGAAGCAGAGCCTAAGGTGTAAATTACCGATATTCCATATCTCGCAAACTATAAGAGATAATGCAATTTGGCAACCGGCAATTTAATTAGCATGCTGAATATTACTTGGAATGTGAATTGGAACGAAATCGCCAATAGATAAGACCATTTTACAATTTGGGCCCAAGTTAGAAGCAGAGCCTAAGGTGTAAATTATCGATAGTCCATATCTCGGAAACTATAAGAGATAATGCAATTTGGCAACCGGCAATGTAATTAGCATGCCGAATATTACTTGGAATGTGAATTGGAATGAAATCGCCAATAGATAAGACCATTTTACAATTTGGGCCCAAGTTAGAAGCAGAGCCTAAGGTGTAAATTATCCATAGTCCATATCTCGGAAACTATAAGAGATAATGCAATTTGGCAACTGGCAATGTAATTAGCATGCCGAATATTACTTGGAATGTGAATTGGGACGAAATCGCCAATAGATAAGACCATTTTACAATTTGGGCCCAAGTTAGAAGCAGAGCCTAAGGTGTAAATTATCGATAGTCCATATCTCGGAAACTATAGGAGATAATGCAATTTGGCAACCGGCAATGTAATTAGCATGCCTAATACTACTTGGAATGTGAATTGGAACGAAATCGCCAATAGATAAGACCATTTTACAGTTTGGGCCCAAGTTAGAAGCAGAGCCTAAGGTTAAAAATAATCGATAGTCCATATCTCGGAAACTATAAGAGATAATGCAATTTGGGAACCGGCAATGTAATTAGCATGCCGAATATTACTTGGAATGTGAATTGGAACGAAATCGCCAATAGAGAAGACCATTTTACAATTTGGGCCCAAGTTAGAAGCAGAGCCTAAGGTGTAAATTATCGATAGTCCATATCTCGGAAACTATAAGAGATAATGCAATTTGGCAACCGGCAATGTATTTAGCATGCCGAATATTACTTGGAATGTGAATTGGAACGAAATCGCCAATAGATAAGACCATTTTACAATTTGGGCCCAAGTTAGAAGCAGAGCCTAAGGTGTAAATTATCCATAGTCCATATCTCGGAAACTATAAGGGATAATGCAATTTGGCAACCGGCAATGTAATTAGCATGCCGAATATTACTTGGAATGTGAATTGGAACGAAATCGCCAATAGATAAGACCATTTTACAATTTGGGCCCAAGTTAGAAGCAGAGCCTAAGGTGTAAATTATCGATAGTCCATATCTCGGAAACTATAAGAGATAATGCAATTTGGCAACCGGCAATGTAATCAGCATGCCGAGTATTACTTGGAATGTGAATTGGAACGAAATCGCCAATAGGTAAGGCCATTTTATAATTTGGGCCCAAGTTAGAAGCAGAGCCTAAGGTGTAAATTATCGATAGTCTATATCTCGGAAACTATAAAAGATAATGCAATTTGGCAACCGGCAATGTAATTAGCATGCCGAATATTACTTGGAATGTGAATTGGAACGAAATCGCCAATAGATAAGAACATTTTACAATTTGGGCCCAAGTTAGAAGCAGAGCCTAAGGTGTAAATTATCCATAGTCCATATCTCGGAAACTATAAGAGATAATGCAATTTGGCAACTGGCAATGTAATTAGCATGCCGAATATTACTTGGAATGTGATTTGGAACGAAATCGCCAATAGATAAGACCATTTTACAATTTGGGCCCAAGTTAGAAGCAGAGCCTAAGGTGTAAATTATCGATAGTCCATATCTCGGAAACTATAAGAGATAATGCAATTTGGCAACCGGCAATGTAATTAGCATGCCGAATATTACTTGGAATGTGAATTGGAATGAAATCGCCAATAGATAAGGCCATTTTACAATTTGGGCCCAAGTTAGAAGCAGAGCCTAAGGTGTAAATTATCGATAGTCCATATCTCGGAAACTATAAGAGATAATGCAATTTGGCAACCGGCAATGTAATTAGCATGCCGAATATTACTTGGAATGTGAATTGGAACGAAATCGCCAATAGATAAGACGATTTTACAATTTGGGCCCAAGTTAGAAGCAGAGCCTAAGGTGTAAATTACCGATATTCCATATCTCGCAAACTATAAGAGATAATGCAATTTGGCAACCGGCAATTTAATTAGCATGCTGAATATTACTTGGAATGTGAATTGGAACGAAATCGCCAATAGATAAGACCATTTTACAATTTGGGCCCAAGTTAGAAGCAGAGCCTAAGGTGTAAATTATCGATAGTCCATATCTCGGAAACTATAAGAGATAATGCAATTTGGCAACCGGCAATGTAATTAGCATGCCGAATATTACTTGGAATGTGAATTGGAATGAAATGGCCAATAGATAAGACCATTTTACAATTTGGGCCCAAGTTAGAAGCAGAGCCTAAGGTGTAAATTATCCATAGTCCATATCTCGGAAACTATAAGAGATAATGCAATTTGGCAACTGGCAATGTAATTAGCATGCCGAATATTACTTGGAATGTGAATTGGGACGAAATCGCCAATAGATAAGACCATTTTACAATTTGGGCCCAAGTTAGAAGCAGAGCCTAAGGTGTAAATTATCGATAGTCCATATCTCGGAAACTATAGGAGATAATGCAATTTGGCAACCGGCAATGTAATTAGCATGCCTAATACTACTTGGAATGTGAACTGGAGCGAAATCGCCAATAGATAAGACCATTTTACAATTTGGGCCCAAGTTAGAAGCAGAGCCTAAGGTGTAAATTATCGATAGTCCATATCTCGGAAACTATAAGAGATAATGCAATTTGGGAACCGGCAATGTAATTAGCATGCCGAATATTACTTAGAATGTGAATTGGAACGAAATCGCCAATAGATAAGACCATTTTACAATTTGGGCCCAAGTTAGAAGCAGAGCCTAAGGTGTAAATTATCCATAGCCCATATCTCGGAAACTATAAGAGATAATGCAATTTGGCAACCGGCAATGTAATTAGCATGCCGAATATTACTTAGAATGTGAATTGGAACGAAATCGCCAATAGATAAGACCATTTTACAATTTGGGCCCAAGTTAGAAGCAGAGCCTAAGGTGTAAATTATCGATAGTCCATATCTCGGAAACTATAAGAGATAATGCAATTTGGCAACCGGCAATGTAATTAGCATGCCGAATATTACTTGGAATGTGAATTGGAACGAAATCGCCAATAGATAAGGCCATTTTACAATTTGGGCCCAAGTTAGAAGCAGAGCCTAAGGTGTAAATTATCGATAGTCCATATCTCGGAAACTATAAGAGATAATGCAATTTGGCAACCGGCAATGTAATTAGCATGCCGAATGTTACTTGGAATGTGAATTGGAACGAAATTGCCAATAGATAAGACGATTTTACAATTTGGGCCCAAGTTAGAAGCAGAGCCTAAGGTGTAAATTACCGATAGTCCATATCTCGGAAACTATAAGAGATAATGCAATTTGGCAACCGGCAATGTAATTAGCATGCCGAATATTACTTGGAATGTGAATTGGAACGAAATCGCCAATAGATAAGACCATTTTACAATTTGGGCCCAAGTTAGAAGCAGAGCCTAAGGTGTAAATTATCGATAGTCCATATCTCGGAAACTATAAGAGATAATGCAATTTGGCAACCGGCAATGTAATTAGCATGCCGAATATTACTTGGAATGTGAATTGGAATGAAATCGCCAATAGATAAGACCATTTTACAATTTGGGCCCAAGTTAGAAGCAGAGCCTAAGGTGTAAATTATCGATAGTCCATATCTCGGAAACTATAAGAGATAATGCAATTTGGCAACCGGCAATGTAATTAGCATGCCGAATATTACTTGGAATGTGAATTGGAACGAAATCGCCAATAGATAAGACGATTTTACAATTTGGGCCCAAGTTAGAAGCAGAGCCTAAGGTGTAAATTACCGATAGTCCATATCTCGGAAACTATAAGAGATAATGCAATTTGGCAACCGGCAATGTAATTAGCATGCCGAATATTACTTGGAATGTGAATTGGAACGAAATCGCCAATAGATAAGACCATTTTACAATTTGGGCCCAAGTTAGAAGCAGAGCCTAAGGTGTAAATTATCGATAGTCCATATCTCGGAAACTATAAGAGATAATGCAATTTGGCAACTGGCAATGTAATTAGCATGCCGAACATTACTTGGAATGTGAATTGGGACGAAATCACCAATAGATAAGACCATTTTACAATTTGGGCCCAAGTTAGAAGCAGAGCCTAAGGTGTAAATTATCGATAGTCCATATCTCGGAAACTATAAGAGATAATGCAATTTGGCAACCGGCAATGTAATTAGCATGCCGAATACTACTTGGAATGTGAATTGGAACGAAATCGCCAATAGATAAGACCATTTTACAGTTTGGGCCCAAGTTAGAAGCAGAGCCTAAGGTTAAAAATAATCGATAGTCCATATCTCGGAAACTATAAGAAATAATGCAATTTGGGAACCGGCAATGTAATTAGCATGCCGAATATTACTTGGAATGTGAATTGGAACGAAATCGCCAATAGATAAGACCATTTTAAAATTTGGGCCCAAGTTAGAAGCAGAGCCTAAGGTGTAAATTATCGATAGTCCATATCTCGGAAACTATAAGAGATAATGCAACTTGGCCACCGGCAATGTAATTAGCATGCCGAATATTATTTGGAATGTGAATTGGAACGAAATCGCCAATAGATAAGACCATTTTACAATTTGGGCCCAAGTTAGAAGCAGAGCCTAAGGTGTAAATTATCGATAGTCCATATCTCGGAAACTATAAGAGATAATGCAATTTGGCAACCGGCAATGTAATTAGCATGCCGAATACTACTTGGAATGTGAATTGGAACGAAATCGCCAATAGATAAGACCATTTTAAAATTTGGGCCCAAGTTAGAAGCAGAGCCTAAGGTGTAAATTATCCATAGTCCATATCTCGGAAACTATAGGAGATAATGCAATTTGGCAACCGGCAATGTAATTAGCATGCCTAATACTACTTGGAATGTGAGTTGGAACGAAATCGCCAATAGATAAGACCATTTTACAGTTTGGGCCCAAGTTAGAAGCAGAGCCTAAGGTTAAAAATAATCGATAGTCCATATCTCGGAAACTATAAGAGATAATGCAATTTGGGAACCGGCAATGTAATTAGCATGCCGAATATTACTTGGAATGTGAATTGGAACGAAATCGCCAATAGAGAAGACCATTTTACAATTTGGGCCCAAGTTAGAAGCAGAGCCTAAGGTGTAAATTATCGATAGTCCATATCTCGGAAACTATAAGAGATAATGCAATTTGGCAACCGGCAATGTATTTAGCATGCCGAATATTACTTGGAATGTGAATTGGAACGAAATCGCCAATAGATAAGACCATTTTACAGTTTGGGCCCAAGTTAGAAGCAGAGCCTAAGGTTAAAAATAATCGATAGTCCATATCTCGGAAACTATAAGAGATAATGCAATTTGGGAACCGGCAATGTAATTAGCATGCCGAATATTACTTGGAATGTGAATTGGAACGAAATCGCCAATAGAGAAGACCATTTTACAATTTGGGCCCAAGTTAGAAGCAGAGCCTAAGGTGTAAATTATCGATAGTCCATATCTCGGAAACTATAAGAGATAATGCAATTTGGCAACCGGCAATGTATTTAGCATGCCGAATATTACTTGGAATGTGAATTGGAACGAAATCGCCAATAGATAAGACCATTTTACAATTTGGGCCCAAGTTAGAAGCAGAGCCTAAGGTGTAAATTATCCATAGTCCATATCTCGGAAACTATAAGGGATAATGCAATTTGGCAACCGGCAATGTAATTAGCATGCCGAATATTACTTGGAATGTGAATTGGAACGAAATCGCCAATAGATAAGACCATTTTACAATTTGGGCCCAAGTTAGAAGCAGAGCCTAAGGTGTAAATTATCGATAGTCCATATCTCGGAAACTATAAGAGATAATGCAATTTGGCAACCGGCAATGTAATTAGCATGCCGAATATTACTTGGAATGTGAATTGGAACGAAATCGCCAATAGATAAGGCCATTTTACAATTTGGGCCCAAGTTAGAAGCAGAGCCTAAGGTGTAAATTATCGATAGTCCATATCTCGGAAACTATAAGAGATAATGCAATTTGGCAACCGGCAATGTAATTAGCATGCCGAATGTTACTTGGAATGTGAATTGGAACGAAATTGCCAATAGATAAGACGATTTTACAATTTGGGCCCAAGTTAGAAGCAGAGCCTAAGGTGTAAATTACCGATAGTCCATATCTCGGAAACTATAAGAGATAATGCAATTTGGCAACCGGCAATGTAATTAGCATGCCGAATATTACTTGGAATGTGAATTGGAACGAAATCGCCAATAGATAAGACCATTTTACAATTTGGGCCCAAGTTAGAAGCAGAGCCTAAGGTGTAAATTATCGATAGTCCATATCTCGGAAACTATAAGAGATAATGCAATTTGGCAACCGGCAATGTAATTAGCATGCCGAATATTACTTGGAATGTGAATTGGAATGAAATCGCCAATAGATAAGACCATTTTACAATTTGGGCCCAAGTTAGAAGCAGAGCCTAAGGTGTAAATTATCGATAGTCCATATCTCGGAAACTATAAGAGATAATGCAATTTGGCAACCGGCAATGTAATTAGCATGCCGAATATTACTTGGAATGTGAATTGGAACGAAATCGCCAATAGATAAGACGATTTTACAATTTGGGCCCAAGTTAGAAGCAGAGCCTAAGGTGTAAATTACCGATAGTCCATATCTCGGAAACTATAAGAGATAATGCAATTTGGCAACCGGCAATGTAATTAGCATGCCGAATATTACTTGGAATGTGAATTGGAACGAAATCGCCAATAGATAAGACCATTTTACAATTTGGGCCCAAGTTAGAAGCAGAGCCTAAGGTGTAAATTATCGATAGTCCATATCTCGGAAACTATAAGAGATAATGCAATTTGGCAACTGGCAATGTAATTAGCATGCCGAACATTACTTGGAATGTGAATTGGGACGAAATCACCAATAGATAAGACCATTTTACAATTTGGGCCCAAGTTAGAAGCAGAGCCTAAGGTGTAAATTATCGATAGTCCATATCTCGGAAACTATAAGAGATAATGCAATTTGGCAACCGGCAATGTAATTAGCATGCCGAATACTACTTGGAATGTGAATTGGAACGAAATCGCCAATAGATAAGACCATTTTACAGTTTGGGCCCAAGTTAGAAGCAGAGCCTAAGGTTAAAAATAATCGATAGTCCATATCTCGGAAACTATAAGAGATAATGCAATTTGGGAACCGGCAATGTAATTAGCATGCCGAATATTACTTGGATTGTGAATTGGAACGAAATCGCCAATAGATAAGACCATTTTAAAATTTGGGCCCAAGTTAGAAGCAGAGCCTAAGGTGTAAATTATCGATAGTCCATATCTCGGAAACTATAAGAGATAATGCAACTTGGCCACCGGCAATGTAATTAGCATGCCGAATATTATTTGGAATGTGAATTGGAACGAAATCGCCAATAGATAAGACCATTTTACAATTTGGGCCCAAGTTAGAAGCAGAGCCTAAGGTGTAAATTATCGATAGTCCATATCTCGGAAACTATAAGAGATAATGCAATTTGGCAACCGGCAATGTAATTAGCATGCCGAATACTACTTGGAATGTGAATTGGAACGAAATCGCCAATAGATAAGACCATTTTAAAATTTGGGCCCAAGTTAGAAGCAGAGCCTAAGGTGTAAATTATCCATAGTCCATATCTCGGAAACTATAAGAGATAATGCAACTTGGCCACCGGCAATGTAATTAGCATGCCGAATATTATTTGGAATGTGAATTGGAACGAAATCGCCAATAGATAAGACCATTTTAAAATTTGGGCCCAAGTTAGAAGCAGAGCCTAAGGTGTAAATTATCGATAGTCCATATCTCGGAAACTATAAGAGATAATGCAATTTGGCAACCGGCAATGTAATTAGCATGCCGAATATTACTTGGAATGTGAATTGGAATGAAATCGCCAATAGATAAGACCATTTTACAATTTGGGCCCAAGTTAGAAGCAGAGCCTAAGGTGTAAATTATCCATAGTCCATATCTCGGAAACTATAAGAGATAATGCAATTTGGCAACTGGCAATGTAATTAGCATGCCGAATATTACTTGGAATGTGAATTGGGACGAAATCGCCAATAGATAAGACCATTTTACAATTTGGGCCCAAGTTAGAAGCAGAGCCTAAGGTGTAAATTATCGATAGTCCATATCTCGGAAACTATAGGAGATAATGCAATTTGGCAACCGGCAATGTAATTAGCATGCCTAATACTACTTGGAATGTGAATTGGAACGAAATCGCCAATAGATAAGACCATTTTACAGTTTGGGCCCAAGTTAGAAGCAGAGCCTAAGGTTAAAAATAATCGATAGTCCATATCTCGGAAACTATAAGAGATAATGCAATTTGGGAACCGGCAATGTAATTAGCATGCCGAATATTACTTGGAATGTGAATTGGAACGAAATCGCCAATAGAGAAGACCATTTTACAATTTGGGCCCAAGTTAGAAGCAGAGCCTAAGGTGTAAATTATCGATAGTCCATATCTCGGAAACTATAAGA
The DNA here is from genome assembly GCF_030347505.1 of Rhynchophorus ferrugineus. NCBI lineage: Eukaryota > Metazoa > Arthropoda > Insecta > Coleoptera > Curculionidae > Rhynchophorus > Rhynchophorus ferrugineus. The sequence goes on from NW_027472910.1 coordinate 121,010, forward strand.
GATAATGCAATTTGGCAACCGGCAATGTATTTAGCATGCCGAATATTACTTGGAATGTGAATTGGAACGAAATCGCCAATAGATAAGACCATTTTACAATTTGGGCCCAAGTTAGAAGCAGAGCCTAAGGTGTAAATTATCCATAGTCCATATCTCGGAAACTATAAGGGATAATGCAATTTGGCAACCGGCAATGTAATTAGCATGCCGAATATTACTTGGAATGTGAATTGGAACGAAATCGCCAATAGATAAGACCATTTTACAATTTGGGCCCAAGTTAGAAGCAGAGCCTAAGGTGTAAATTATCGATAGTCCATATCTCGGAAACTATAAGAGATAATGCAATTTGGCAACCGGCAATGTAATCAGCATGCCGAGTATTACTTGGAATGTGAATTGGAACGAAATCGCCAATAGGTAAGGCCATTTTATAATTTGGGCCCAAGTTAGAAGCAGAGCCTAAGGTGTAAATTATCGATAGTCTATATCTCGGAAACTATAAAAGATAATGCAATTTGGCAACCGGCAATGTAATTAGCATGCCGAATATTACTTGGAATGTGAATTGGAACGAAATCGCCAATAGATAAGAACATTTTACAATTTGGGCCCAAGTTAGAAGCAGAGCCTAAGGTGTAAATTATCCATAGTCCATATCTCGGAAACTATAAGAGATAATGCAATTTGGCAACTGGCAATGTAATTAGCATGCCGAATATTACTTGGAATGTGATTTGGAACGAAATCGCCAATAGATAAGACCATTTTACAATTTGGGCCCAAGTTAGAAGCAGAGCCTAAGGTGTAAATTATCGATAGTCCATATCTCGGAAACTATAAGAGATAATGCAATTTGGCAACCGGCAATGTAATTAGCATGCCGAATATTACTTGGAATGTGAATTGGAATGAAATCGCCAATAGATAAGGCCATTTTACAATTTGGGCCCAAGTTAGAAGCAGAGCCTAAGGTGTAAATTATCGATAGTCCATATCTCGGAAACTATAAGAGATAATGCAATTTGGCAACCGGCAATGTAATTAGCATGCCGAATATTACTTGGAATGTGAATTGGAACGAAATCGCCAATAGATAAGACGATTTTACAATTTGGGCCCAAGTTAGAAGCAGAGCCTAAGGTGTAAATTACCGATATTCCATATCTCGCAAACTATAAGAGATAATGCAATTTGGCAACCGGCAATTTAATTAGCATGCTGTATATTACTTGGAATGTGAATTGGAACGAAATCGCCAATAGATAAGACCATTTTACAATTTGGGCCCAAGTTAGAAGCAGAGCCTAAGGTGTAAATTATCGATAGTCCATATCTCGGAAACTATAAGAGATAATGCAATTTGGCAACCGGCAATGTAATTAGCATGCCGAATATTACTTGGAATGTGAATTGGAATGAAATGGCCAATAGATAAGACCATTTTACAATTTGGGCCCAAGTTAGAAGCAGAGCCTAAGGTGTAAATTATCCATAGTCCATATCTCGGAAACTATAAGAGATAATGCAATTTGGCAACTGGCAATGTAATTAGCATGCCGAATATTACTTGGAATGTGAATTGGGACGAAATCGCCAATAGATAAGACCATTTTACAATTTGGGCCCAAGTTAGAAGCAGAGCCTAAGGTGTAAATTATCGATAGTCCATATCTCGGAAACTATAGGAGATAATGCAATTTGGCAACCGGCAATGTAATTAGCATGCCTAATACTACTTGGAATGTGAACTGGAGCGAAATCGCCAATAGATAAGACCATTTTACAATTTGGGCCCAAGTTAGAAGCAGAGCCTAAGGTGTAAATTATCGATAGTCCATATCTCGGAAACTATAAGAGATAATGCAATTTGGGAACCGGCAATGTAATTAGCATGCCGAATATTACTTAGAATGTGAATTGGAACGAAATCGCCAATAGATAAGACCATTTTACAATTTGGGCCCAAGTTAGAAGCAGAGCCTAAGGTGTAAATTATCCATAGCCCATATCTCGGAAACTATAAGAGATAATGCAATTTGGCAACCGGCAATGTAATTAGCATGCCGAATATTACTTAGAATGTGAATTGGAACGAAATCGCCAATAGATAAGACCATTTTACAATTTGGGCCCAAGTTAGAAGCAGAGCCTAAGGTGTAAATTATCGATAGTCCATATCTCGGAAACTATAAGAGATAATGCAATTTGGCAACCGGCAATGTAATTAGCATGCCGAATATTACTTGGAATGTGAATTGGAACGAAATCGCCAATAGATAAGGCCATTTTACAATTTGGGCCCAAGTTAGAAGCAGAGCCTAAGGTGTAAATTATCGATAGTCCATATCTCGGAAACTATAAGAGATAATGCAATTTGGCAACCGGCAATGTAATTAGCATGCCGAATGTTACTTGGAATGTGAATTGGAACGAAATTGCCAATAGATAAGACGATTTTACAATTTGGGCCCAAGTTAGAAGCAGAGCCTAAGGTGTAAATTACCGATAGTCCATATCTCGGAAACTATAAGAGATAATGCAATTTGGCAACCGGCAATGTAATTAGCATGCCGAATATTACTTGGAATGTGAATTGGAACGAAATCGCCAATAGATAAGACCATTTTACAATTTGGGCCCAAGTTAGAAGCAGAGCCTAAGGTGTAAATTATCGATAGTCCATATCTCGGAAACTATAAGAGATAATGCAATTTGGCAACCGGCAATGTAATTAGCATGCCGAATATTACTTGGAATGTGAATTGGAATGAAATCGCCAATAGATAAGACCATTTTACAATTTGGGCCCAAGTTAGAAGCAGAGCCTAAGGTGTAAATTATCGATAGTCCATATCTCGGAAACTATAAGAGATAATGCAATTTGGCAACCGGCAATGTAATTAGCATGCCGAATATTACTTGGAATGTGAATTGGAACGAAATCGCCAATAGATAAGACGATTTTACAATTTGGGCCCAAGTTAGAAGCAGAGCCTAAGGTGTAAATTACCGATAGTCCATATCTCGGAAACTATAAGAGATAATGCAATTTGGCAACCGGCAATGTAATTAGCATGCCGAATATTACTTGGATTGTGAATTGGAACGAAATCGCCAATAGATAAGACCATTTTACAATTTGGGCCCAAGTTAGAAGCAGAGCCTAAGGTGTAAATTATCGATAGTCCATATCTCGGAAACTATAAGAGATAATGCAATTTGGCAACTGGCAATGTAATTAGCATGCCGAACATTACTTGGAATGTGAATTGGGACGAAATCACCAATAGATAAGACCATTTTACAATTTGGGCCCAAGTTAGAAGCAGAGCCTAAGGTGTAAATTATCGATAGTCCATATCTCGGAAACTATAAGAGATAATGCAATTTGGCAACCGGCAATGTAATTAGCATGCCGAATACTACTTGGAATGTGAATTGGAACGAAATCGCCAATAGATAAGACCATTTTACAGTTTGGGCCCAAGTTAGAAGCAGAGCCTAAGGTTAAAAATAATCGATAGTCCATATCTCGGAAACTATAAGAGATAATGCAATTTGGGAACCGGCAATGTAATTAGCATGCCGAATATTACTTGGAATGTGAATTGGAACGAAATCGCCAATAGATAAGACCATTTTAAAATTTGGGCCCAAGTTAGAAGCAGAGCCTAAGGTGTAAATTATCGATAGTCCATATCTCGGAAACTATAAGAGATAATGCAACTTGGCCACCGGCAATGTAATTAGCATGCCGAATATTATTTGGAATGTGAATTGGAACGAAATCGCCAATAGATAAGACCATTTTACAATTTGGGCCCAAGTTAGAAGCAGAGCCTAAGGTGTAAATTATCGATAGTCCATATCTCGGAAACTATAAGAGATAATGCAATTTGGCAACCGGCAATGTAATTAGCATGCCGAATACTACTTGGAATGTGAATTGGAACGAAATCGCCAATAGATAAGACCATTTTAAAATTTGGGCCCAAGTTAGAAGCAGAGCCTAAGGTGTAAATTATCCATAGTCCATATCTCGGAAACTATAAGAGATAATGCAATTTGGCAACCGGCAATATAATTAGCATGCCGAATATTACTTGGAATGTGAATTGGAACGAAATCGCCAATAGATAAGACCATTTTACAATTTGGGCCCAAGTTAGAAGCAGAGCCTAAGGTGTAAATTATCGATAGTCCATATCTCGGAAACTATAAGAGAAAATGCAATTTTGCAACCGGCAATGTAATTAGCATGCCGAATATTACTTGGAATGTGAATTGGAACGAAATCGCCAATAGATAAGACCATTTTACAATTTGGGCCCAAGTTAGAAGCAGAGCCTAAGGTGTAAATTATCGATAGTCCATATCTCGGAAACTATAAGAGATAATGCAATTTGGCAACCGGCAATATAATTAGCATGCCGAATATTACTTGGAATGTGAATTGGAACGAAATCGCCAATAGATAAGACCATTTTACAATTTGGGCCCAAGTTAGAAGCAGAGCCTAAGGTGTAAATTATCCATAGTCCATATCTCGGAAACTATAAGAGATAATGCAATTTGGCAACCGGCAATGTAATTAGCATGCCGAATGTTACTTGGAATGTGAATTGGAACGAAATCGCCAATAGATAAGACCATTTTACAATTTGGGCCCAAGTTAGAAGCAGAGCCTAAGGTGTAAATTATCCATAGTCCATATCTCGGAAACTATAAGAGATAATGCAATTTGGCAACCGGCAATGTAATTAGCATGCCGAATATTACTTAGAATGTGAATTGGAACGAAATCGCCAATAGATAAGACCATTTTACAATTTGGGCCCAAGTTAGAAGCAGAGCCTAAGGTGTAAATTATCGATAGTCCATATCTCGGAAACTATAAGAGATAATGCAATTTGGCAACCGGCAATGTAATTAGCATGCCGAATATTACTTGGAATGTGAATTGGAACGAAATCGCCAATAGATAAGGCCATTTTACAATTTGGGCCCAAGTTAGAAGCAGAGCCTAAGGTGTAAATTATCGATAGTCCATATCTCGGAAACTATAAGAGATAATGCAATTTGGCAACCGGCAATGTAATTAGCATGCCGAATATTACTTGGAATGTGAATTGGAACGAAATCGCCAATAGATAAGACCATTTTACAATTTGGGCCCAAGTTAGAAGCAGAGCCTAAGGTGTAAATTATCGATAGTCCATATCTCGGAAACTAAAAGAGATAATGCAATTTGGCAAACGGCAATGTAATTAGCATGCCGAATATTACTTGGAATGTGAATTGGAACGAAATCGCCAATAGATAAGACCATTTTACAATTTGGGCCCAAGTTAGAAGCAGAGCCTAAGGTGTAAATTATCGATAGTCCATATCTCGGAAACTATAAGAGATAATGCAATTTGGCAACCGGCAATGTAATTAGCATGCCGAATATTACTTGGAATGTGAATTGGAATGAAATCGCCAATAGATAAGACCATTTTACAATTTGGGCCCAAGTTAGAAGCAGAGAGTAAGGTGTAAATTATCGATAGTCCATATCTCGGAAACTATAAGAGATAATGCAATTTGGCAACCGGCAATGTAATTAGCATGCCGAATATTACTTGGAATGTGAATTGGAACGAAATCGCCAATAGATAAGACGATTTTACAATTTGGGCCCAAGTTAGAAGCAGAGCCTAAGGTGTAAATTACCGATAGTCCATATCTCGGAAACTATAAGAGATAATGCAATTTGGCAACCGGCAATGTAATTAGCATGCCGAATATTACTTGGAATGTGAATTGGAACGAAATCGCCAATAGATAAGACCATTTTACAATTTGGGCCCAAGTTAGAAGCAGAGCCTAAGGTGTAAATTATCGATAGTCCATATCTCGGAAACTATAACAGATAATGCAATTTGGCAACCGGCAATGTAATTAGCATGCCGAATATTACTTGGAATGTGAATTGGAATGAAATCGCCAATAGATAAGACCATTTTACAATTTGGGCCCAAGTTAGAAGCAGAGCCTAAGGTGTAAATTATCCATAGTCCATATCTCGGAAACTATAAGAGATAATGCAATTTGGCAACTGGCAATGTAATTAACATGCCGAACATTACTTGGAATGTGAATTGGGACGAAATCACCAATAGATAAGACCATTTTACAATTTGGGCCCAAGTTAGAAGCAGAGCCTAAGGTGTAAATTATCGATAGTCCATATCTCGGAAACTATAAGAGATAATGCAATTTGGCAACCGGCAATGTAATTAGCATGCCGAATACTACTTGGAATGTGAATTGGAACGAAATCGCCAATAGATAAGACCATTTTACAGTTTGGGCCCAAGTTAGAAGCAGAGCCTAAGGTTAAAAATAATCGATAGTCCATATCTCGGAAACTATAAGAGATAATGCAATTTGGGAACCGGCAATGTAATTAGCATGCCGAATATTACTTGGAATGTGAATTGGAACGAAATCGCCAATAGATAAGACCATTTTAAAATTTGGGCCCAAGTTAGAAGCAGAGCCTAAGGTGTAAATTATCGATAGTCCATATCTCGGAAACTATAAGAGATAATGCAACTTGGCCACCGGCAATGTAATTAGCATGCCGAATATTACTTGGAATGTGAATTGGAACGAAATCGCCAATAGATAAGACCATTTTACAATTTGGGCCCAAGTTAGAAGCAGAGCCTAAGGTGTAAATTATCGATAGTCCATATCTCGGAAACTATAAGAGATAATGCAATTTGGCAACCGGCAATGTAATTAGCATGCCGAATACTACTTGGAATGTGAATTGGAACGAAATCGCCAATAGATAAGACCATTTTAAAATTTGGGCCCAAGTTAGAAGCAGAGCCTAAGGTGTAAATTATCCATAGTCCATATCTCGGAAACTATAAGAGATAATGCAATTTGGCAACCGACAATGTAATTAGCATGCCGAATATTACTTGGAATGTGAATTGGAACGAAATCGCTAATAGATAAGACCATTTTACAATTTGGGCCCAAGTTAGAAGCAGAGCCTAAGGTGTAAATTATCGATAGTCCATATCTCGGAAACTATAAGAGATAATGCAATTTGGCAACCGGCAATGCAATTAGCATGCCCAATATTACTTGGAATGTGAATTGGAACGAAATCGCCAATAGATAAGACCATTTTACAATTTGGGCCCAAGTTAGAAGCAGAGCCTAAGGTGTAAATTATCGATAGTCCATATCTCGGGAACTATAAGAGATAATGCAATTTGGCAACCGGCAATGTAATTAGCATGCCGAATATTACTTGGAATGTGAATTGGAACGAAATCGCCAATAGATAAGACCATTTTACAATTTGGGCCCAAGTTAGAAGCAGAGCCAAAGGTGTAAATTATCCATAGTCCATATCTCGGAAACTATAAGAGATAATGCAATTTGGCAACCGGCAATGTAATTAGCATGCCGAATATTACTTGGAATGTGAATTGGAACGAAATCGCCAATAGATAAGACCATTTTACAATTTGGGCCCAAGTTAGAAGCAGAGCCTAAGGTGTAAATTATCGATAGTCCATATCTCGGAAACTATAAGAGATAATGCAACTTGGCCACCGGCAATGTAATTAGCATGCCGAATATTACTTGGAATGTGAATTGGAACGAAATCGCCAATAGATAAGACCATTTTACAATTTGGGCCCAAGTTAGAAGCAGAGCCTAAGGTGTAAATTATCGATAGTCCATATCTCGGAAACTATAAGAGATAATGCAATTTGGCAACCGGCAATGTAATTAGCATGCCGAATATTACTTGGAATGTGAATTGGAACGATATCGCCAATAGATAAGACCATTTTAAAATTTGGGCCCAAGTTAGAAGCAGAGCCTAAGGTGTAAATTATCCATAGTCCATATCTCGGAAACTATAAGAGATAATGCAATTTGGCAACCGGCAATGTAATTAGCATGCCGAATGTTACTTGGAATGTGAATTGGAACGAAATCGCCAATAGATAAGACCATTTTACAATTTGGGCCCAAGTTAGAAGCAGAGCCTAAGGTGTAAATTATCCATAGTCCATATCTCGGAAACTATAAGAGATAATGCAATTTGGCAACCGGCAATGTAATTAGCATGCCGAATATTACTTAGAATGTGAATTGGAACGAAATCGCCAATAGATAAGACCATTTTACAATTTGGGCCCAAGTTAGAAGCAGAGCCTAAGGTGTAAATTATCGATAGTCCATATCTCGGAAACTATAAGAGATAATGCAATTTGGCAACCGGCAATGTAATTAGCATGCCGAATATTACTTGGAATGTGAATTGGAATGAAATCGCCAATAGATAAGGCCATTTTACAATTTGGGCCCAAGTAAGAAGCAGAGCCTAAGGTGTAAATTATCGATAGTCCATATCTCGGAAACTATAAGAGATAATGCAATTTGGCAACCGGCAATGTAATTAGCATGCCGAATATTACTTGGAATGTGAATTGGAACGAAATCGCCAATAGATAAGACCATTTTACAATTTGGGCCCAAGTTAGAAGCAGAGCCTAAGGTGTAAATTATCGATAGTCCATATCTCGGAAACTAAAAGAGATAATGCAATTTGGCAACCGGCAATGTAATTAGCATGCCGAATATTACTTGGAATGTGAATTGGAACGAAATTGCCAATAGATAAGACCATTTTACAATTTGGGCCCAAGTTAGAAGCAGAGCCTAAGGTGTAAATTATCGATAGTCCATATCTCGGAAACTATAAGAGATAATGCAGTTTCGCAACCGGCAATGTAATTAGCATGCCGAATATTACTTGGAATGTGAATTGGGACGAAATCGCCAATAGATAAGACCATTTTACAATTTGGGCCCAAGTTAGAAGCAGAGCCTAAGGTGTAAATTATCGATAGTCCATATCTCGGAAACTATAAGAGATAATGCAGTTTCGCAACCGGCAATGTAATTAGCATGCCGAATATTACTTGGAATGTGAATTGGGACGAAATCGCCAATAGATAAGACCATTTTACAATTTGGGCCCAAGTTAGAAGCAGAGCCTAAGGTGTAAATTATCGATAGTCCATATCTCGGAAACTATAAGAAATAATGCAATTTGGCAACCGGCAATGTAATTAGCATGCCGAATATTACTTGGAATGTGAATTGGAACGAAATCGCCAATAGATAAGACCATTTTACAATTTGGGCCCAAGTTAGAAGCAGAGCCTAAGGTGTAAATTATCCATAGTCCATATCTCGGAAACTATAAGAGATAATGCAATTTGGCAACCGGCAATGTAATTAGCATGCCGAATATTACTTAGAATGTGAATTGGAACGAAATCGCCAATAGATAAGACCATTTTACAATTTGGGCCCAAGTTAGAAGCAGAGCCTAAGGTGTAAATTATCGATAGTCCATATCTCGGAAACTATAAGAGATAATGCAATTTGGCAACCGGCAATGTAATTAGCATGCCGAATATTACTTGGAATGTGAATTGGAACGAAATCGCCAATAGATAAGGCCATTTTACAATTTGGGCCCAAGTTAGAAGCAGAGCCTAAGGTGTAAATTATCGATAGTCCATATCTCGGAAACTATAAGAGATAATGCAATTTGGCAACCGGCAATGTAATTAGCATGCCGAATATTACTTGGAATGTGAATTGGAACGAAATCGCCAATAGATAAGACCATTTTACAATTTGGGCCCAAGTTAGAAGCAGAGCCTAAGGTGTAAATTATCGATAGTCCATATCTCGGAAACTAAAAGAGATAATGCAATTTGGCAAACGGCAATGTAATTAGCATGCCGAATATTACTTGGAATGTGAATTGGAACGAAATCGCCAATAGATAAGACCATTTTACAATTTGGGCCCAAGTTAGAAGCAGAGCCTAAGGTGTAAATTATCGATAGTCCATATCTCGGAAACTATAAGAGATAATGCAATTTGGCAACCGGCAATGTAATTAGCATGCCGAATATTACTTGGAATGTGAATTGGAACGAAATCGCCAATAGATAAGAACATTTTACAATTTGGGCCCAAGTTAGAAGCAGAGCCTAAGGTGTAAATTATCCATAGTCCATATCTCGGAAACTATAAGAGATAATGCAATTTGGCAACTGGCAATGTAATTAGCATGCCGAATATTACTTGGAATGTGATTTGGAACGAAATCGCCAATAGATAAGACCATTTTACAATTTGGGCCCAAGTTAGAAGCAGAGCCTAAGGTGTAAATTATCGATAGTCCATATCTCGGAAACTATAAGAGATAATGCAATTTGGCAACCGGCAATGTAATTAGCATGCCGAATATTACTTGGAATGTGAATTGGAATGAAATCGCCAATAGATAAGGCCATTTTACAATTTGGGCCCAAGTTAGAAGCAGAGCCTAAGGTGTAAATTATCGATAGTCCATATCTCGGAAACTATAAGAGATAATGCAATTTGGCAACCGGCAATGTAATTAGCATGCCGAATATTACTTGGAATGTGAATTGGAACGAAATCGCCAATAGATAAGACGATTTTACAATTTGGGCCCAAGTTAGAAGCAGAGCCTAAGGTGTAAATTACCGATATTCCATATCTCGCAAACTATAAGAGATAATGCAATTTGGCAACCGGCAATTTAATTAGCATGCTGAATATTACTTGGAATGTGAATTGGAACGAAATCGCCAATAGATAAGACCATTTTACAATTTGGGCCCAAGTTAGAAGCAGAGCCTAAGGTGTAAATTATCGATAGTCCATATCTCGGAAACTATAAGAGATAATGCAATTTGGCAACCGGCAATGTAATTAGCATGCCGAATATTACTTGGAATGTGAATTGGAATGAAATGGCCAATAGATAAGACCATTTTACAATTTGGGCCCAAGTTAGAAGCAGAGCCTAAGGTGTAAATTATCCATAGTCCATATCTCGGAAACTATAAGAGATAATGCAATTTGGCAACCGGCAATATAATTAGCATGCCGAATATTACTTGGAATGTGAATTGGAACGAAATCGCCAATAGATAAGACCATTTTACAATTTGGGCCCAAGTTAGAAGCAGAGCCTAAGGTGTAAATTATCGATAGTCCATATCTCGGAAACTATAAGAGATAATGCAATTTGGCAACCGGCAATGTAATTAGCATGCCGAATATTACTTGGAATGTGAATTGGAATGAAATGGATAATAGATAAGACCATTTTACAATTTGGGCCCAAGTTAGAAGCAGAGCCTAAGGTGTAAATTATCCATAGTCCATATCTCGGAAACTATAAGAGATAATGCAATTTGGCAACTGGCAATGTAATTAGCATGCCGAATATTACTTGGAATGTGAATTGGGACGAAATCGCCAATAGATAAGACCATTTTACAATTTGGGCCCAAGTTAGAAGCAGAGCCTAAGGTGTAAATTATCGATAGTCCATATCTCGGAAACTATAGGAGATAATGCAATTTGGCAACCGGCAATGTAATTAGCATGCCTAATACTACTTGGAATGTGAACTGGAGCGAAATCGCCAATAGATAAGACCATTTTACAATTTGGGCCCAAGTTAGAAGCAGAGCCTAAGGTGTAAATTATCGATAGTCCATATCTCGGAAACTATAAGAGATAATGCAATTTGGGAACCGGCAATGTAATTAGCATGCCGAATATTACTTAGAATGTGAATTGGAACGAAATCGCCAATAGATAAGACCATTTTATAATTTGGGCCCAAGTTAGAAGCAGAGCCTAAGGTGTAAATTATCCATAGCCCATATCTCGGAAACTATAAGAGATAATGCAATTTGGCAACCGGCAATGTAATTAGCATGCCGAATATTACTTAGAATGTGAATTGGAACGAAATCGCCAATAGATAAGACCATTTTACAATTTGGGCGCAAGTTAGAAGCAGAGCCTAAGGTGTAAATTATCGATAGTCCATATCTCGGAAACTATAAGAGATAATGCAATTTGGCAACCGGCAATGTAATTAGCATGCCGAATATTACTTGGAATGTGAATTGGAACGAAATCGCCAATAGATAAGGCCATTTTACAATTTGGGCCCAAGTTAGAAGCAGAGCCTAAGGTGTAAATTATCGATAGTCCATATCTCGGAAACTATAAGAGATAATGCAATTTGGCAACCGGCAATGTAATTAGCATGCCGAATGTTACTTGGAATGTGAATTGGAACGAAATTGCCAATAGATAAGACGATTTTACAATTTGGGCCCAAGTTAGAAGCAGAGCCTAAGGTGTAAATTACCGATAGTCCATATCTCGGAAACTATAAGAGATAATGCAATTTGGCAACCGGCAATGTAATTAGCATGCCGAATATTACTTGGAATGTGAATTGGAACGAAATCGCCAATAGATAAGACCATTTTACAATTTGGGCCCAAGTTAGAAGCAGAGCCTAAGGTGTAAATTATCGATAGTCCATATCTCGGAAACTATAAGAGATAATGCAATTTGGCAACCGGCAATGTAATTAGCATGCCGAATATTACTTGGAATGTGAATTGGAATGAAATCGCCAATAGATAAGACCATTTTACAATTTGGGCCCAAGTTAGAAGCAGAGCCTAAGGTGTAAATTATCGATAGTCCATATCTCGGAAACTATAAGAGATAATGCAATTTGGCAAACGGCAATGTAATTAGCATGCCGAATATTACTTGGAATGTGAATTGGAACGAAATCGCCAATAGATAAGACGATTTTACAATTTGGGCCCAAGTTAGAAGCAGAGCCTAAGGTGTAAATTACCGATAGTCCATATCTCGGAAACTATAAGAGATAATGCAATTTGGCAACCGGCAATGTAATTAGCATGCCGAATATTACTTGGAATGTGAATTGGAACGAAATCGCCAATAGATAAGACCATTTTACAATTTGGGCCCAAGTTAGAAGCAGAGCCTAAGGTGTAAATTATCGATAGTCCATATCTCGGAAACTATAAGAGATAATGCAATTTGGCAACTGGCAATGTAATTAGCATGCCGAACATTACTTGGAATGTGAATTGGGACGAAATCACCAATAGATAAAACCATTTTACAATTTGGGCCCAAGTTAGAAGCAGAGCCTAAGGTGTAAATTATCGATAGTCCATATCTCGGAAACTATAAGAGATAATGCAATTTGGCAACCGGCAATGTAATTAGCATGCCGAATACTACTTGGAATGTGAATTGGAACGAAATCGCCAATAGATAAGACCATTTTACAGTTTGGGCCCAAGTTAGAAGCAGAGCCTAAGGTTAAAAATAATCGATAGTCCATATCTCGGAAACTATAAGAGATAATGCAATTTGGGAACCGGCAATGTAATTAGCATGCCGAATATTACTTGGAATGTGAATTGGAACGAAATCGCCAATAGATAAGACCATTTTAAAATTTGGGCCCAAGTTAGAAGCAGAGCCTAAGGTGTAAATTATCGATAGTCCATATCTCGGAAACTATAAGAGATAATGCAACTTGGCCACCGGCAATGTAATTAGCATGCCGAATATTACTTGGAATGTGAATTGGAACGAAATCGCCAATAGATAAGACCATTTTAAAATTTGGGCCCAAGTTAGAAGCAGAGCCAAAGGTGTAAATTATCCATAGTCCATATCTCGGAAACTATAAGAGATAATGCAATTTGGCAACCGGCAATGTAATTAGCATGCCGAATATTACTTGGAATGTGAATTGGAACGAAATCGCCAATAGATAAGACCATTTTACAATTTGGGCCCAAGTTAGAAGCAGAGCCTAAGGTGTAAATTATCGATAGTCCATATCTCGGAAACTATAAGAGATAATGCAACTTGGCCACCGGCAATGTAATTAGCATGCCGAATATTACTTGGAATGTGAATTGGAACGAAATCGCCAATAGATAAGACCATTTTACAATTTGGGCCCAAGTTAGAAGCAGAGCCTAAGGTGTAAATTATCGATAGTCCATATCTCGGAAACTATAAGAGATAATGCAATTTGGCAACCGGCAATGTAATTAGCATGCCGAATATTACTTGGAATGTGAATTGGAACGATATCGCCAATAGATAAGACCATTTTAAAATTTGGGCCCAAGTTAGAAGCAGAGCCTAAGGTGTAAATTATCCATAGTCCATATCTCGGAAACTATAAGAGATAATGCAATTTGGCAACCGGCAATGTAATTAGCATGCCGAATGTTACTTGGAATGTGAATTGGAACGAAATCGCCAATAGATAAGACCATTTTACAATTTGGGCCCAAGTTAGAAGCAGAGCCTAAGGTGTAAATTATCCATAGTCCATATCTCGGAAACTATAAGAGATAATGCAATTTGGCAACCGGCAATGTAATTAGCATGCCGAATATTACTTAGAATGTGAATTGGAACGAAATCGCCAATAGATAAGACCATTTTACAATTTGGGCCCAAGTTAGAAGCAGAGCCTAAGGTGTAAATTATCGATAGTCCATATCTCGGAAACTATAAGAGATAATGCAATTTGGCAACCGGCAATGTAATTAGCATGCCGAATATTACTTGGAATGTGAATTGGAATGAAATCGCCAATAGATAAGGCCATTTTACAATTTGGGCCCAAGTAAGAAGCAGAGCCTAAGGTGTAAATTATCGATAGTCCATATCTCGGAAACTATAAGAGATAATGCAATTTGGCAACCGGCAATGTAATTAGCATGCCGAATATTACTTGGAATGTGAATTGGAACGAAATCGCCAATAGATAAGACCATTTTACAATTTGGGCCCAAGTTAGAAGCAGAGCCTAAGGTGTAAATTATCGATAGTCCATATCTCGGAAACTAAAAGAGATAATGCAATTTGGCAACCGGCAATGTAATTAGCATGCCGAATATTACTTGGAATGTGAATTGGAACGAAATTGCCAATAGATAAGACCATTTTACAATTTGGGCCCAAGTTAGAAGCAGAGCCTAAGGTGTAAATTATCGATAGTCCATATCTCGGAAACTATAAGAGATAATGCAGTTTCGCAACCGGCAATGTAATTAGCATGCCGAATATTACTTGGAATGTGAATTGGGACGAAATCGCCAATAGATAAGACCATTTTACAATTTGGGCCCAAGTTAGAAGCAGAGCCTAAGGTGTAAATTATCGATAGTCCATATCTCGGAAACTATAAGAGATAATGCAGTTTCGCAACCGGCAATGTAATTAGCATGCCGAATATTACTTGGAATGTGAATTGGGACGAAATCGCCAATAGATAAGACCATTTTACAATTTGGGCCCAAGTTAGAAGCAGAGCCTAAGGTGTAAATTATCGATAGTCCATATCTCGGAAACTATAAGAGATAATGCAATTTGGCAACCGGCAATGTAATTAGCATGCCGAATATTACTTGGAATGTGAATTGGAACGAAATCGCCAATAGATAAGACCATTTTACAATTTGGGCCCAAGTTAGAAGCAGAGCCTAAGGTGTAAATTATCCATAGTCCATATCTCGGAAACTATAAGAGATAATGCAATTTGGCAACCGGCAATGTAATTAGCATGCCGAATATTACTTAGAATGTGAATTGGAACGAAATCGCCAATAGATAAGACCATTTTACAATTTGGGCCCAAGTTAGAAGCAGAGCCTAAGGTGTAAATTATCGATAGTCCATATCTCGGAAACTATAAGAGATAATGCAATTTGGCAACCGGCAATGTAATTAGCATGCCGAATATTACTTGGAATGTGAATTGGAACGAAATCGCCAATAGATAAGGCCATTTTACAATTTGGGCCCAAGTTAGAAGCAGAGCCTAAGGTGTAAATTATCGATAGTCCATATCTCGGAAACTATAAGAGATAATGCAATTTGGCAACCGGCAATGTAATTAGCATGCCGAATATTACTTGGAATGTGAATTGGAACGAAATCGCCAATAGATAAGACCATTTTACAATTTGGGCCCAAGTTAGAAGCAGAGCCTAAGGTGTAAATTATCGATAGTCCATATCTCGGAAACTAAAAGAGATAATGCAATTTGGCAAACGGCAATGTAATTAGCATGCCGAATATTACTTGGAATGTGAATTGGAACGAAATCGCCAATAGATAAGACCATTTTACAATTTGGGCCCAAGTTAGAAGCAGAGCCTAAGGTGTAAATTATCGATAGTCCATATCTCGGAAACTATAAGAGATAATGCAATTTGGCAACCGGCAATGTAATTAGCATGCCGAATATTACTTGGAATGTGAATTGGAACGAAATCGCCAATAGATAAGAACATTTTACAATTTGGGCCCAAGTTAGAAGCAGAGCCTAAGGTGTAAATTATCCATAGTCCATATCTCGGAAACTATAAGAGATAATGCAATTTGGCAACTGGCAATGTAATTAGCATGCCGAATATTACTTGGAATGTGATTTGGAACGAAATCGCCAATAGATAAGACCATTTTACAATTTGGGCCCAAGTTAGAAGCAGAGCCTAAGGTGTAAATTATCGATAGTCCATATCTCGGAAACTATAAGAGATAATGCAATTTGGCAACCGGCAATGTAATTAGCATGCCGAATATTACTTGGAATGTGAATTGGAATGAAATCGCCAATAGATAAGGCCATTTTACAATTTGGGCCCAAGTTAGAAGCAGAGCCTAAGGTGTAAATTATCGATAGTCCATATCTCGGAAACTATAAGAGATAATGCAATTTGGCAACCGGCAATGTAATTAGCATGCCGAATATTACTTGGAATGTGAATTGGAACGAAATCGCCAATAGATAAGACGATTTTACAATTTGGGCCCAAGTTAGAAGCAGAGCCTAAGGTGTAAATTACCGATATTCCATATCTCGCAAACTATAAGAGATAATGCAATTTGGCAACCGGCAATTTAATTAGCATGCTGAATATTACTTGGAATGTGAATTGGAACGAAATCGCCAATAGATAAGACCATTTTACAATTTGGGCCCAAGTTAGAAGCAGAGCCTAAGGTGTAAATTATCGATAGTCCATATCTCGGAAACTATAAGAGATAATGCAATTTGGCAACCGGCAATGTAATTAGCATGCCGAATATTACTTGGAATGTGAATTGGAATGAAATGGCCAATAGATAAGACCATTTTACAATTTGGGCCCAAGTTAGAAGCAGAGCCTAAGGTGTAAATTATCCATAGTCCATATCTCGGAAACTATAAGAGATAATGCAATTTGGCAACCGGCAATATAATTAGCATGCCGAATATTACTTGGAATGTGAATTGGAACGAAATCGCCAATAGATAAGACCATTTTACAATTTGGGCCCAAGTTAGAAGCAGAGCCTAAGGTGTAAATTATCGATAGTCCATATCTCGGAAACTATAAGAGATAATGCAATTTGGCAACCGGCAATGTAATTAGCATGCCGAATATTACTTGGAATGTGAATTGGAATGAAATGGATAATAGATAAGACCATTTTACAATTTGGGCCCAAGTTAGAAGCAGAGCCTAAGGTGTAAATTATCCATAGTCCATATCTCGGAAACTATAAGAGATAATGCAATTTGGCAACTGGCAATGTAATTAGCATGCCGAATATTACTTGGAATGTGAATTGGGACGAAATCGCCAATAGATAAGACCATTTTACAATTTGGGCCCAAGTTAGAAGCAGAGCCTAAGGTGTAAATTATCGATAGTCCATATCTCGGAAACTATAGGAGATAATGCAATTTGGCAACCGGCAATGTAATTAGCATGCCTAATACTACTTGGAATGTGAACTGGAGCGAAATCGCCAATAGATAAGACCATTTTACAATTTGGGCCCAAGTTAGAAGCAGAGCCTAAGGTGTAAATTATCGATAGTCCATATCTCGGAAACTATAAGAGATAATGCAATTTGGGAACCGGCAATGTAATTAGCATGCCGAATATTACTTAGAATGTGAATTGGAACGAAATCGCCAATAGATAAGACCATTTTATAATTTGGGCCCAAGTTAGAAGCAGAGCCTAAGGTGTAAATTATCCATAGCCCATATCTCGGAAACTATAAGAGATAATGCAATTTGGCAACCGGCAATGTAATTAGCATGCCGAATATTACTTAGAATGTGAATTGGAACGAAATCGCCAATAGATAAGACCATTTTACAATTTGGGCCCAAGTTAGAAGCAGAGCCTAAGGTGTAAATTATCGATAGTCCATATCTCGGAAACTATAAGAGATAATGCAATTTGGCAACCGGCAATGTAATTAGCATGCCGAATATTACTTGGAATGTGAATTGGAACGAAATCGCCAATAGATAAGGCCATTTTACAATTTGGGCCCAAGTTAGAAGCAGAGCCTAAGGTGTAAATTATCGATAGTCCATATCTCGGAAACTATAAGAGATAATGCAATTTGGCAACCGGCAATGTAATTAGCATGCCGAATGTTACTTGGAATGTGAATTGGAACGAAATTGCCAATAGATAAGACGATTTTACAATTTGGGCCCAAGTTAGAAGCAGAGCCTAAGGTGTAAATTACCGATAGTCCATATCTCGGAAACTATAAGAGATAATGCAATTTGGCAACCGGCAATGTAATTAGCATGCCGAATATTACTTGGAATGTGAATTGGAACGAAATCGCCAATAGATAAGACCATTTTACAATTTGGGCCCAAGTTAGAAGCAGAGCCTAAGGTGTAAATTATCGATAGTCCATATCTCGGAAACTATAAGAGATAATGCAATTTGGCAACCGGCAATGTAATTAGCATGCCGAATATTACTTGGAATGTGAATTGGAATGAAATCGCCAATAGATAAGACCATTTTACAATTTGGGCCCAAGTTAGAAGCAGAGCCTAAGGTGTAAATTATCGATAGTCCATATCTCGGAAACTATAAGAGATAATGCAATTTGGCAAACGGCAATGTAATTAGCATGCCGAATATTACTTGGAATGTGAATTGGAACGAAATCGCCAATAGATAAGACGATTTTACAATTTGGGCCCAAGTTAGAAGCAGAGCCTAAGGTGTAAATTACCGATAGTCCATATCTCGGAAACTATAAGAGATAATGCAATTTGGCAACCGGCAATGTAATTAGCATGCCGAATATTACTTGGAATGTGAATTGGAACGAAATCGCCAATAGATAAGACCATTTTACAATTTGGGCCCAAGTTAGAAGCAGAGCCTAAGGTGTAAATTATCGATAGTCCATATCTCGGAAACTATAAGAGATAATGCAATTTGGCAACTGGCAATGTAATTAGCATGCCGAACATTACTTGGAATGTGAATTGGGACGAAATCACCAATAGATAAGACCATTTTACAATTTGGGCCCAAGTTAGAAGCAGAGCCTAAGGTGTAAATTATCGATAGTCCATATCTCGGAAACTATAAGAGATAATGCAATTTGGCAACCGGCAATGTAATTAGCATGCCGAATACTACTTGGAATGTGAATTGGAACGAAATCGCCAATAGATAAGACCATTTTACAGTTTGGGCCCAAGTTAGAAGCAGAGCCTAAGGTTAAAAATAATCGATAGTCCATATCTCGGAAACTATAAGAGATAATGCAATTTGGGAACCGGCAATGTAATTAGCATGCCGAATATTACTTGGAATGTGAATTGGAACGAAATCGCCAATAGATAAGACCATTTTAAAATTTGGGCCCAAGTTAGAAGCAGAGCCTAAGGTGTAAATTATCGATAGTCCATATCTCGGAAACTATAAGAGATAATGCAACTTGGCCACCGGCAATGTAATTAGCATGCCGAATATTATTTGGAATGTGAATTGGAACGAAATCGCCAATAGATAAGACCATTTTACAATTTGGGCCCAAGTTAGAAGCAGAGCCTAAGGTGTAAATTATCGATAGTCCATATCTCGGAAACTATAAGAGATAATGCAATTTGGCAACCGGCAATGTAATTAGCATGCCGAATACTACTTGGAATGTGAATTGGAACGAAATCGCCAATAGATAAGACCATTTTAAAATTTGGGCCCAAGTTAGAAGCAGAGCCTAAGGTGTAAATTATCCATAGTCCATATCTCGGAAACTATAAGAGATAATGCAATTTGGCAACCGGCAATGTAATTAGCATGCCGAATATTACTTGGAATGTGAATTGGAACGAAATCGCCAATAGATAAGACCATTTTACAATTTGGGCCCAAGTTAGAAGCAGAGCCTAAGGTGTAAATTATCGATAGTCCATATCTCGGAAACTATAAGAGAAAATGCAATTTGGCAACCGGCAATGTAATTAGCATGCCGAATATTACTTGGAATGTGAATTGGAACGAAATCGCCAATAGATAAGACCATTTTACAATTTGGGCCCAAGTTAGAAGCAGAGCCTAAGGTGTAAATTATCGATAGTCCATATCTCGGAAACTATAAGAGATAATGCAATTTGGCAACCGGCAATATAATTAGCATGCCGAATATTACTTGGAATGTGAATTGGAACGAAATCGCCAATAGATAAGACCATTTTACAATTTGGGCCCAAGTTAGAAGCAGAGCCTAAGGTGTAAATTATCGATAGTCCATATCTCGGAAACTATAAGAGATAATGCAATTTGGCAACCGGCAATGTAATTAGCATGCCGAATATTACTTGGAATGTGAATTGGAACGAAATCGCCAATAGATAAGACCATTTTACAATTTGGGCCCAAGTTAGAAGCAGAGCCTAAGGTGTAAATTATCCATAGTCCATATCTCGGAAACTATAAGAGATAATGCAATTTGGCAACCGGCAATGTAATTAGCATGCCGAATATTACTTAGAATGTGAATTGGAACGAAATCGCCAATAGATAAGACCATTTTACAATTTGGGCCCAAGTTAGAAGCAGAGCCTAAGGTGTAAATTATCGATAGTCCATATCTCGGAAACTATAAGAGATAATGCAATTTGGCAACCGGCAATGTAATTAGCATGCCGAATATTACTTGGAATGTGAATTGGAACGAAATCGCCAATAGATAAGGCCATTTTACAATTTGGGCCCAAGTTAGAAGCAGAGCCTAAGGTGTAAATTATCGATAGTCCATATCTCGGAAACTATAAGAGATAATGCAATTTGGCAACCGGCAATGTAATTAGCATGCCGAATATTACTTGGAATGTGAATTGGAACGAAATCGCCAATAGATAAGACCATTTTACAATTTGGGCCCAAGTTAGAAGCAGAGCCTAAGGTGTAAATTATCGATAGTCCATATCTCGGAAACTAAAAGAGATAATGCAATTTGGCAAACGGCAATGTAATTAGCATGCCGAATATTACTTGGAATGTGAATTGGAACGAAATCGCCAATAGATAAGACCATTTTACAATTTGGGCCCAAGTTAGAAGCAGAGCCTAAGGTGTAAATTATCGATAGTCCATATCTCGGAAACTATAAGAGATAATGCAATTTGGCAACCGGCAATGTAATTAGCATGCCGAATATTACTTGGAATGTGAATTGGAATGAAATCGCCAATAGATAAGACCATTTTACAATTTGGGCCCAAGTTAGAAGCAGAGAGTAAGGTGTAAATTATCGATAGTCCATATCTCGGAAACTATAAGAGATAATGCAATTTGGCAACCGGCAATGTAATTAGCATGCCGAATATTACTTGGAATGTGAATTGGAACGAAATCGCCAATAGATAAGACGATTTTACAATTTGGGCCCAAGTTAGAAGCAGAGCCTAAGGTGTAAATTACCGATAGTCCATATCTCGGAAACTATAAGAGATAATGCAATTTGGCAACCGGCAATGTAATTAGCATGCCGAATATTACTTGGAATGTGAATTGGAACGAAATCGCCAATAGATAAGACCATTTTACAATTTGGGCCCAAGTTAGAAGCAGAGCCTAAGGTGTAAATTATCGATAGTCCATATCTCGGAAACTATAAGAGATAATGCAATTTGGCAACCGGCAATGTAATTAGCATGCCGAATATTACTTGGAATGTGAATTGGAATGAAATCGCCAATAGATAAGACCATTTTACAATTTGGGCCCAAGTTAGAAGCAGAGCCTAAGGTGTAAATTATCCATAGTCCATATCTCGGAAACTATAAGAGATAATGCAATTTGGCAACTGGCAATGTAATTAACATGCCGAACATTACTTGGAATCTGAATTGGGACGAAATCACCAATAGATAAGACCATTTTACAATTTGGGCCCAAGTTAGAAGCAGAGCCTAAGGTGTAAATTATCGATAGTCCATATCTCGGAAACTATAAGAGATAATGCAATTTGGCAACCGGCAATGTAATTAGCATGCCGAATACTACTTGGAATGTGAATTGGAACGAAATCGCCAATAGATAAGACCATTTTACAGTTTGGGCCCAAGTTAGAAGCAGAGCCTAAGGTTAAAAATAATCGATAGTCCATATCTCGGAAACTATAAGAGATAATGCAATTTGGGAACCGGCAATGTAATTAGCATGCCGAATATTACTTGGAATGTGAATTGGAACGAAATCGCCAATAGATAAGACCATTTTAAAATTTGGGCCCAAGTTAGAAGCAGAGCCTAAGGTGTAAATTATCGATAGTCCATATCTCGGAAACTATAAGAGATAATGCAACTTGGCCACCGGCAATGTAATTAGCATGCCGAATATTACTTGGAATGTGAATTGGAACGAAATCGCCAATAGATAAGACCATTTTACAATTTGGGCCCAAGTTAGAAGCAGAGCCTAAGGTGTAAATTATCGATAGTCCATATCTCGGAAACTATAAGAGATAATGCAATTTGGCAACCGGCAATGTAATTAGCATGCCGAATACTACTTGGAATGTGAATTGGAACGAAATCGCCAATAGATAAGACCATTTTAAAATTTGGGCCCAAGTTAGAAGCAGAGCCTAAGGTGTAAATTATCCATAGTCCATATCTCGGAAACTATAAGAGATAATGCAATTTGGCAACCGACAATGTAATTAGCATGCCGAATATTACTTGGAATGTGAATTGGAACGAAATCGCTAATAGATAAGACCATTTTACAATTTGGGCCCAAGTTAGAAGCAGAGCCTAAGGTGTAAATTATCGATAGTCCATATCTCGGAAACTATAAGAGATAATGCAATTTGGCAACCGGCAATGCAATTAGCATGCCCAATATTACTTGGAATGTGAATTGGAACGAAATCGCCAATAGATAAGACCATTTTACAATTTGGGCCCAAGTTAGAAGCAGAGCCTAAGGTGTAAATTATCGATAGTCCATATCTCGGAAACTATAAGAGATAATGCAATTTGGCAACCGGCAATGTAATTAGCATGCCGAATATTACTTGGAATGTGAATTGGAACGAAATCGCCAATAGATAAGACCATTTTACAATTTGGGCCCAAGTTAGAAGCAGAGCCAAAGGTGTAAATTATCCATAGTCCATATCTCGGAAACTATAAGAGATAATGCAATTTGGCAACCGGCAATGTAATTAGCATGCCGAATATTACTTGGAATGTGAATTGGAACGAAATCGCCAATAGATAAGACCATTTTACAATTTGGGCCCAAGTTAGAAGCAGAGCCTAAGGTGTAAATTATCGATAGTCCATATCTCGGAAACTATAAGAGATAATGCAACTTGGCCACCGGCAATGTAATTAGCATGCCGAATATTACTTGGAATGTGAATTGGAACGAAATCGCCAATAGATAAGACCATTTTACAATTTGGGCCCAAGTTAGAAGCAGAGCCTAAGGTGTAAATTATCGATAGTCCATATCTCGGAAACTATAAGAGATAATGCAATTTGGCAACCGGCAATGTAATTAGCATGCCGAATATTACTTGGAATGTGAATTGGAACGATATCGCCAATAGATAAGACCATTTTAAAATTTGGGCCCAAGTTAGAAGCAGAGCCTAAGGTGTAAATTATCCATAGTCCATATCTCGGAAACTATAAGAGATAATGCAATTTGGCAACCGGCAATGTAATTAGCATGCCGAATGTTACTTGGAATGTGAATTGGAACGAAATCGCCAATAGATAAGACCATTTTACAATTTGGGCCCAAGTTAGAAGCAGAGCCTAAGGTGTAAATTATCCATAGTCCATATCTCGGAAACTATAAGAGATAATGCAATTTGGCAACCGGCAATGTAATTAGCATGCCGAATATTACTTAGAATGTGAATTGGAACGAAATCGCCAATAGATAAGACCATTTTACAATTTGGGCCCAAGTTAGAAGCAGAGCCTAAGGTGTAAATTATCGATAGTCCATATCTCGGAAACTATAAGAGATAATGCAATTTGGCAACCGGCAATGTAATTAGCATGCCGAATATTACTTGGAATGTGAATTGGAATGAAATCGCCAATAGATAAGGCCATTTTACAATTTGGGCCCAAGTTAGAAGCAGAGCCTAAGGTGTAAATTATCGATAGTCCATATCTCGGAAACTATAAGAGATAATGCAATTTGGCAACCGGCAATGTAATTAGCATGCCGAATATTACTTGGAATGTGAATTGGAACGAAATCGCCAATAGATAAGACCATTTTACAATTTGGGCCCAAGTTAGAAGCAGAGCCTAAGGTGTAAATTATCGATAGTCCATATCTCGGAAACTAAAAGAGATAATGCAATTTGGCAACCGGCAATGTAATTAGCATGCCGAATATTACTTGGAATGTGAATTGGAACGAAATTGCCAATAGATAAGACCATTTTACAATTTGGGCCCAAGTTAGAAGCAGAGCCTAAGGTGTAAATTATCGATAGTCCATATCTCGGAAACTATAAGAGATAATGCAGTTTCGCAACCGGCAATGTAATTAGCATGCCGAATATTACTTGGAATGTGAATTGGGACGAAATCGCCAATAGATAAGACCATTTTACAATTTGGGCCCAAGTTAGAAGCAGAGCCTAAGGTGTAAATTATCGATAGTCCATATCTCGGAAACTATAAGAGATAATGCAATTTGGCAACCGGCAATGTAATTAGCATGCCGAATATTACTTGGAATGTGAATTGGAACGAAATCGCCAATAGATAAGACCATTTTACAATTTGTAGCCAAGTTAGAAGCAGAGCCTAAGGTGTAAATTATCGATAGTCCATATCTCGGAAACTATAAGAGATAATGCAATTTGGCAACCGGCAATGTAATTAGCATGCCGAATACCACTTGGAATGTGAATTGGAACGAAATCGCCAATAGATAAGACCATTTTACAATTTGGGCCCAAGTTAGAAGCAGAGCCTAAGGTGTAAATTATCGATAGTCCATATCTCGGAAACTATAAGAGATAATTCAATTTGGCAACCGGCAATGTAATTAGCATGCCGAATATTACTTGGAATGTGAATTGGAACGAAATCGCCAATAGATAAGACCATTTTACAATTTGGGCCCAAGTTAGAAGCAGAGCCTAAGGTGTAAATTATCGATAGTCCTATCTCGGAAACTATAAGAGATAATGCAATTTGGCAACCGGCAATGTAATTAGCATGCCGAATATTACTTGGAATGTGAATTGGAACGAAATCGCCAATAGATAAGACGATTTTACAATTTGGGCCCAAGTTAGAAGCAGAGCCTAAGGTGTAAATTATCGATAGTCCATATCTCGGAAACTAAAAGAGATAATGCAATTTGGCAACCGGCAATGTAATTAGCATGCCGAATATTACTTGGAATGTGAATTGGAACGAAATCGCCAATAGATAAGACCATTTTACAATTTGGGCCCAAGTTAGAAGCAGAGCCTAAGGTGTAAATTATCGATAGTCCATATCTCGGAAACTATAAGAGATAATGCAATTTGGCAACCGGCAATGTAATTAGCATGCCGAATATTACTTGGAATGTGAATTGGAATGAAATCGCCAATAGATAAGACCATTTTACAATTTGGGCCCAAGTTAGAAGCAGAGCCTAAGGTGTAAATTATCCATAGTCCATATCTCGGAAACTATAAGAGATAATGCAATTTGGCAACTGGCAATGTAATTAGCATGCCGAACATTACTTGGAATGTGAATTGGGACGAAATCACCAATAGATAAGACCATTTTACAATTTGGGCCCAAGTTAGAAGCAGAGCCTAAGGTGTAAATTATCGATAGTCCATATCTCGGAAACTATAAGAGATAATGCAATTTGGCAACCGGCAATGTAATTAGCATGCCGAATACTACTTGGAATGTGAATTGGAACGAAATCGCCAATAGATAAGACCATTTTACAGTTTGGGCCCAAGTTAGAAGCAGAGCCTAAGGTTAAAAATAATCGATAGTCCATATCTCGGAAACTATAAGAGATAATGCAATTTGGGAACCGGCAATGTAATTAGCATGCCGAATATTACTTGGAATGTGAATTGGAACGAAATCGCCAATAGATAAGACCATTTTAAAATTTGGGCCCAAGTTAGAAGCAGAGCCTAAGGTGTAAATTATCGATAGTCCATATCTCGGAAACTATAAGAGATAATGCAACTTGGCCACCGGCAATGTAATTAGCATGCCGAATATTACTTGGAATGTGAATTGGAACGAAATCGCCAATAGATAAGACCATTTTACAATTTGGGCCCAAGTTAGAAGCAGAGCCTAAGGTGTAAATTATCGATAGTCCATATCTCGGAAACTATAAGAGATAATGCAATTTGGCAACCGGCAATGTAATTAGCATGCCGAATACTACTTGGAATGTGAATTGGAACGAAATCGCCAATAGATAAGACCATTTTAAAATTTGGGCCCAAGTTAGAAGCAGAGCCTAAGGTGTAAATTATCCATAGTCCATATCTCGGAAACTATAAGAGATAATGCAATTTGGCAACCGGCAATGTAATTAGCATGCCGAATATTACTTGGAATGTGAATTGGAACGAAATCGCCAATAGATAAGACCATTTTACAATTTGGGCCCAAGTTAGAAGCAGAGCCTAAGGTGTAAATTATCGATAGTCCATATCTCGGAAACTATAAGAGATAATGCAATTTGGCAACCGGCAATGTAATTAGCATGCCGAATATTACTTGGAATGTGAATTGGAACGAAATCGCCAATAGATAAGACCATTTTACAATTTGGGCCCAAGTTAGAAGCAGAGCCTAAGGTGTAAATTATCCATAGTCCATATCTCGGAAACTATAAGAGATAATGCAATTTGGCAACCGGCAATGTAATTAGCATGCCGAATGTTACTTGGAATGTGAATTGGAACGAAATCGCCAATAGATAAGACAATTTTACAATTTGGGCCCAAGTTAGAAGCAGAGCCTAAGGTGTAAATTATCCATAGTCCATATCTCGGAAACTATAAGAGATAATGCAATTTGGCAACCGGCAATGTAATTAGCATGCCGAATATTACTTAGAATGTGAATTGGAACGAAATCGCCAATAGATAAGACCATTTTACAATTTGGGCCCAAGTTAGAAGCAGAGCCTAAGGTGTAAATTATCGATAGTCCATATCTCGGAAACTATAAGAGATAATGCAATTTGGCAACCGGCAATGTAATTAGCATGCCGAATATTACTTGGAATGTGAATTGGAACGAAATCGCCAATAGATAAGGCCATTTTACAATTTGGGCCCAAGTTAGAAGCAGAGCCTAAGGTGTAAATTATCGATAGTCCATATCTCGGAAACTATAAGAGATAATGCAATTTGGCAACCGGCAATGTAATTAGCATGCCGAATATTACTTGGAATGTGAATTGGAACGAAATCGCCAATAGATAAGACCATTTTACAATTTGGGCCCAAGTTAGAAGCAGAGCCTAAGGTGTAAATTATCGATAGTCCATATCTCGGAAACTAAAAGAGATAATGCAATTTGGCAAACGGCAATGTAATTAGCATGCCGAATATTACTTGGAATGTGAATTGGAACGAAATCGCCAATAGATAAGACCATTTTACAATTTGGGCCCAAGTTAGAAGCAGAGCCTAAGGTGTAAATTACCGATAGTCCATATCTCGGAAACTATAAGAGATTATGCAATTTGGCAACCGGCAATGTAATTAGCATGCCGAATATTACTTGGAATGTGAATTGGAACGAAATCGCCAATAGATAAGACCATTTTACAATTTGGGCCCAAGTTAGAAGCAGAGCCTAAGGTGTAAATTATCGATAGTCCATATCTCGGAAACTATAAGAGATAATGCAACTTGGCCACCGGCAATGTAATTAGCATGCCGAATATTACTTGGAATGTGAATTGGAACGAAATCGCCAATAGATAAGACCATTTTACAATTTGGGCCCAAGTTAGAAGCAGAGCCTAAGGTGTAAATTATCGATAGTCCATATCTCGGAAACTATAAGAGATAATGCAATTTGGCAACCGGCAATGTAATTAGCATGCCGAATATTACTTGGAATGTGAATTGGAACGATATCGCCAATAGATAAGACCATTTTAAAATTTGGGCCCAAGTTAGAAGCAGAGCCTAAGGTGTAAATTATCCATAGTCCATATCTCGGAAACTATAAGAGATAATGCAATTTGGCAACCGGCAATGTAATTAGCATGCCGAATGTTACTTGGAATGTGAATTGGAACGAAATCGCCAATAGATAAGACCATTTTACAATTTGGGCCCAAGTTAGAAGCAGAGCCTAAGGTGTAAATTATCCATAGTCCATATCTCGGAAACTATAAGAGATAATGCAATTTGGCAACCGGCAATGTAATTAGCATGCCGAATATTACTTAGAATGTGAATTGGAACGAAATCGCCAATAGATAAGACCATTTTACAATTTGGGCCCAAGTTAGAAGCAGAGCCTAAGGTGTAAATTATCGATAGTCCATATCTCGGAAACTATAAGAGATAATGCAATTTGGCAACCGGCAATGTAATTAGCATGCCGAATATTACTTGGAATGTGAATTGGAATGAAATCGCCAATAGATAAGGCCATTTTACAATTTGGGCCCAAGTTAGAAGCAGAGCCTAAGGTGTAAATTATCGATAGTCCATATCTCGGAAACTATAAGAGATAATGCAATTTGGCAACCGGCAATGTAATTAGCATGCCGAATATTACTTGGAATGTGAATTGGAACGAAATCGCCAATAGATAAGACCATTTTACAATTTGGGCCCAAGTTAGAAGCAGAGCCTAAGGTGTAAATTATCGATAGTCCATATCTCGGAAACTAAAAGAGATAATGCAATTTGGCAACCGGCAATGTAATTAGCATGCCGAATATTACTTGGAATGTGAATTGGAACGAAATTGCCAATAGATAAGACCATTTTACAATTTGGGCCCAAGTTAGAAGCAGAGCCTAAGGTGTAAATTATCGATAGTCCATATCTCGGAAACTATAATAGATAATGCAGTTTCGCAACCGGCAATGTAATTAGCATGCCGAATATTACTTGGAATGTGAATTGGGACGAAATCGCCAATAGATAAGACCATTTTACAATTTGGGCCCAAGTTAGAAGCAGAGCCTAAGGTGTAAATTATCGATAGTCCATATCTCGGAAACTATAAGAGATAATGCAATTTGGCAACCGGCAATGTAATTAGCATGCCGAATATTACTTGGAATGTGAATTGGAACGAAATCGCCAATAGATAAGACCATTTTACAATTTGTAGCCAAGTTAGAAGCAGAGCCTAAGGTGTAAATTATCGATAGTCCATATCTCGGAAACTATAAGAGATAATGCAATTTGGCAACCGGCAATGTAATTAGCATGCCGAATACCACTTGGAATGTGAATTGGAACGAAATCGCCAATAGATAAGACCATTTTACAATTTGGGCCCAAGTTAGAAGCAGAGCCTAAGGTGTAAATTATCGATAGTCCATATCTCGGAAACTATAAGAGATAATTCAATTTGGCAACCGGCAATGTAATTAGCATGCCGAATATTACTTGGAATGTGAATTGGAACGAAATCGCCAATAGATAAGACCATTTTACAATTTGGGCCCAAGTTAGAAGCAGAGCCTAAGGTGTAAATTATCGATAGTCCTATCTCGGAAACTATAAGAGATAATGCAATTTGGCAACCGGCAATGTAATTAGCATGCCGAATATTACTTGGAATGTGAATTGGAACGAAATCGCCAATAGATAAGACGATTTTACAATTTGGGCCCAAGTTAGAAGCAGAGCCTAAGGTGTAAATTATCGATAGTCCATATCTCGGAAACTAAAAGAGATAATGCAATTTGGCAACCGGCAATGTAATTAGCATGCCGAATATTACTTGGAATGTGAATTGGAACGAAATCGCCAATAGATAAGACCATTTTACAATTTGGGCCCAAGTTAGAAGCAGAGCCTAAGGTGTAAATTATCGATAGTCCATATCTCGGAAACTATAAGAGATAATGCAGTTTCGCAACCGGCAATGTAATTAGCATGCCGAATATTACTTGGAATGTGAATTGGGACGAAATCGCCAATAGATAAAACCATTTTACAATTTGGGCCCAAGTTAGAAGCAGAGCCTAAGGTGTAAATTATCGATAGTCCATATCTCGGAAACAATAAGAGATAATGCAATTTGGCAACCGGCAATGTAATTAGCATGCCGAATATTACTTGGAATGTGAATTGGAACGAAATCGCCAATAGATTAGACCATTTTACAATTTGGGCCCAAGTTAGAAGCAGAGCCTAAGGTGTAAATTATCGATAGTCCATATCTCGGAAACTATAAGAGATAATGCAATTTGGCAACCGGCAATGTAATTAGCATGCCGAATATTACTTGGAATGTGAATTGGAACGAAATCGCCAATAGATAAGACGATTTTACAATTTGGGCCCAAGTTAGAAGCAGAGCCTAAGATGTAAATTATCGATAGTCCATATCTCGGAAACTAAAAGAGATAATGCAATTTGGCAACCGGCAATGTAATTAGCATGCCGAATATTACTTGGAATATGAATTGGAACGAAATCGCCAATAGATAAGACCATTTTACAATTTGGGCCCAAGTTAGAAGCAGAGCCTAAGGTGTAAATTATCGATAGTCCATATCTCGGAAACTATAAGAGATAATGCAGTTTCGCAACCGGCAATGTAATTAGCATGCCGAATATTACTTGGAATGTGAATTGGGACGAAATCGCCAATAGATAAGACCATTTTACAATTTGGGCCCAAGTTAGAAGCAGAGCCTAAGGTGTAAATTATCGATAGTCCATATCTCGGAAACTATAAGAGATAATGCAATTTGGCAACCGGCAATGTAATTAGCATGCCGAATATTACTTGGAATATGAATTGGAACGAAATCGCCAATAGATTAGACCATTTTACAATTTTGGCCCAACTTAGAAGCAGAGCCTAAGGTGTAAATTATCGATAGTCCATACCTCGGAAACTATAAGAGATAATGCAATTTGGCAACCGGCAATGTAATTAGCATGCCGAATATTACTTGGAATGTGAATTGGAACGAAATCGCCAATAGATAAGACCATTTTAAAATTTGGGCCCAAGTTAGAAGCAGAGCCTAAGGTGTAAATTATTAATAGTCCATATCTCGGAAACTATAAGAGATAATGCAATTTGGCAACCGGCAATGTAATTAGCATGCCGAATATTACTTGAAATGTGAATTGGAACGAAATCGCCAATAGATAAGACCATTTTACAATTTGGGCCCAAGTTAGAAGCAGAGCCTAAGGTGTAAATTATCGATAGTCCATATCTCGGAAACTAAAAGAGATAATGCAATTTGGCAACCGGCAATGTAATTAGCATGCCGAATATTACTTGGAATGTGAATTGGAACGAAATTGCCAATAGATAAGACCATTTTACAATTTGGGCCCAAGTTAGAAGCAGAGCCTAAGGTGTAAATTATCGATAGTCCATATCTCGGAAACTATAAGAGATAATGCAGTTTCGCAACCGGCAATGTAATTAGCATGCCGAATATTACTTGGAATGTGAATTGGGACGAAATCGCCAATAGATAAGACCATTTTACAATTTGGGCCCAAGTTAGAAGCAGAGCCTAAGGTGTAAATTATCGATAGTCCATATCTCGGAAACTATAAGAGATAATGCAATTTGGCAACCGGCAATGTAATTAGCATGCCGAATATTACTTGGAATGTGAATTGGAACGAAATCGCCAATAGATAAGACCATTTTACAATTTGGGCCCAAGTTAGAAGCAGAGCCAAAGGTGTAAATTATCGATAGTCCATATCTCGGAAACTATAAGAGATAATGCAATTTGGCAACCGGCAATGTAATTAGCATGCCGAATACCATTTGGAATGTGAATTGGAACGAAATCGCCAATAGATAAGACCATTTTACAATTTGGGCCCAAGTTAGAAGCAGAGCCTATGGTGTAAATTATCGATAGTCCATATCTCGGAAACTATAAGAGATAATTCAATTTGGCAACCGGCAATGTAATTAGCATGCCGAAAATTACTTGGAATGTGAATTGGAACGAAATCGCCAATAGATAAGACCATTTTACAATTTGGGCCCAAGTTAGAAGCAGAGCCTAAGGTGTAAATTATCGATAGTCCATATCTCGGAAACTAAAAGAGATAATGCAATTTGGCAACCGGCAATGTAATTAGCATGCCGAATATTACTTGGAATGTGAATTGGAACGAAATCGCCAATAGATAAGACCATTTTACAATTTGGGCCCAAGTTAGAAGCAGAGCCTAAGGTGTAAATTATCGATAGTCCATATCTCGGAAACTATAAGAGATAATGCAGTTTCGCAACCGGCAATGTAATTAGCATGCCGAATATTACTTGGAATGTGAATTGGGATGAAATCGCCAATAGATAAGACCATTTTACAATTTGGGCCCAAGTTAGAAGCAGAGCCTAAGGTGTAAATTATCGATAGTCCATATCTCGGAAACTATAAGAGATAATGCAATTTGGCAACCGGCAATGTAATTAGCATGCCGAATATTAATTGGAATGTGAATTGGAACGAAATCGCCAATAGATAAGACCATTTTACAATTTGGGCCCAAGTTAGAAGCAGAGCCTAAGGTGTAAATTATCGATAGTCCATATCCCGGAAACTATAAGAGATAATGCAATTTGGCAACCGGCAATGTAATTAGCATGCCGAATATTACTTGGAATGTGAATTGGAATGAAATCGCCAATAGATAAGACCATTTTACAATTTGGGCCCAAGTTAGAAGCAGAGCCTAAGGTGTAAATTATCGATAGTCCATATCTCGGAAACTATAAGAGATAATGCAATTTGGCAACCGGCAATGTAATTAGCATGCCGAATATTACTTGGAATGTGAATTGGAACGAAATCGCCAATAGATAAGACGATTTTACAATTTGAGCCCAAGTTAGAAGCAGATCCTAAGGTGTAAATTACCGATAGTCCATATCTCGGAAACTATAAGAGATAATGCAATTTGGCAACCGGCAATGTAATTAGCATGCCGAATATTACTTGGAATGTGAATTGGAACGAAATCGCTAATAGATAAGACCATTTTACAATTTGGGCCCAAGTTAGAAGCAGAGCCAAAGGTGTAAATTATCGATAGTCTATATCTCGGAAACTGTAAGAGATAACGCAATTTGGCAACCGGCAATGTAATTAGCATGCCGAGTATTACTTGGAATGTGAATTGTAACGAAATCGCCAATAGATAAGACGATTTTACAATTTGGGCCCAAGTTAGAAGCAGAGCCTAAGGTGTAAGTTACCGATAGTCCATATCTCGGAAACTATAAGAGAGAATGCAATTTGGCAACCGGCAATGTAATTAGCATGCCGAATATTACTTGGAATGTGAATTGGAACGAAATCGCCAATAGATAAGACCATTTTACAATTTGGGCCCAAGTTAGAAGCAGAGCCTAAGGTGTAAATTATCGATAGTCCATATCTCGGAAACTATAAGAGATAATGCAATTTGGCAACCGGCAATGTAATTAGCATGCCGAATATTACTTGGAATGTGAATTGGAATGAAATCGCCAATAGATAAGACTATTTTACAATTTGTGCCCAAGTTAGAAGCAGAGCCTAAGGTGTAAATTATCCATAGTCCATATCTCGGGAACTATAAGAGATAATGCAATTTGGCAACTGGCAATGTAATTAGCATGCCGAATATTACTTGGAATGTGAATTGGGACGAAATCGCCAATAGATAAGACCATTTTACAATTTGGGCCCAAGTTAGAAGAAGAGCCTAAGGTGTAAATTATCGATAGTCCATATCTCGGAAACTATAAGAGATAATGCAATTTGGCAACCTGCAATGTAATTATCATGCCGAATACTACTTGGAATGTGAATTGGAACGAAATCGCCAATAGATAAGACCATTTTACAGTTTGGGCCCAAGTTAGAAGCAGAGCCTAAGGTTAAAAATAATCGATAGTCCATATCTCGGAAACTATAAGAGATAATGCAATTTGGGAACCGGCAATGTAATTAGCACGCCGAATATTACTTGGAATGTGAATTGGAACGAAATCGCCAATAGATAAGACCATTTTACAATTTGGGCCCAAGTTAGAAGCAGAGCCTAAGGTGTAAATTATCGATAGTCCATATCTCGGAAACTATAAGAGATAATGCAATTTGGCAACCGGCAATGTAATTAGCATGCCGAATATTACTTGGAATGTAAATTGGAACGAAATCGGTTCGTCCATCGATCGATGGACGAACCTATAGATAAGACCATTTTACAATTTGGGCCCAAGTTAGAAGCAGAGCCTAAGGTATAAATTATCCATAGTCCATATCTCGGAAACTATAAGAGATAATGCAATTTGGCAACCGGCAATGTAATTAGCATGCCGAATATTACTTGGAATGTGAATTGGAACGAAATCGCCAATAGATAAGACCATTTTACAATTTGGGCCCAAGTTAGAAGCAGAGCCTAAGGTGTAAATTATCGATAGTCCATATCTCGGAAACTATAAGAGATAATGCAGTTTCGCAACCGGCAATGTAATTAGCATGCCGAATATTACTTGGAATGTGAATTGGGATGAAATCGCCAATAGATAAGACCATTTTACAATTTGGGCCCAAGTTAGAAGCAGAGCCTAAGGTGTAAATTATCGATAGTCCATATCTCGGAAACTATAAGAGATAATGCAATTTGGCAACCGGCAATGTAATTAGCATGCCGAATATTAATTGGAATGTGAATTGGAACGAAATCGCCAATAGATAAGACCATTTTACAATTTGGGCCCAAGTTAGAAGCAGAGCCTAAGGTGTAAATTATCGATAGTCCATATCCCGGAAACTATAAGAGATAATGCAATTTGGCAACCGGCAATGTAATTAGCATGCCGAATATTACTTGGAATGTGAATTGGAATGAAATCGCCAATAGATAAGACCATTTTACAATTTGGGCCCAAGTTAGAAGCAGAGCCTAAGGTGTAAATTATCGATAGTCCATATCTCGGAAACTATAAGAGATAATGCAATTTGGCAACCGGCAATGTAATTAGCATGCCGAATATTACTTGGAATGTGAATTGGAACGAAATCGCCAATAGATAAGACGATTTTACAATTTGAGCCCAAGTTAGAAGCAGATCCTAAGGTGTAAATTACCGATAGTCCATATCTCGGAAACTATAAGAGATAATGCAATTTGGCAACCGGCAATGTAATTAGCATGCCGAATATTACTTGGAATGTGAATTGGAACGAAATCGCTAATAGATAAGACCATTTTACAATTTGGGCCCAAGTTAGAAGCAGAGCCAAAGGTGTAAATTATCGATAGTCTATATCTCGGAAACTGTAAGAGATAACGCAATTTGGCAACCGGCAATGTAATTAGCATGCCGAGTATTACTTGGAATGTGAATTGTAACGAAATCGCCAATAGATAAGACGATTTTACAATTTGGGCCCAAGTTAGAAGCAGAGCCTAAGGTGTAAGTTACCGATAGTCCATATCTCGGAAACTATAAGAGAGAATGCAATTTGGCAACCGGCAATGTAATTAGCATGCCGAATATTACTTGGAATGTGAATTGGAACGAAATCGCCAATAGATAAGACCATTTTACAATTTGGGCCCAAGTTAGAAGCAGAGCCTAAGGTGTAAATTATCGATAGTCCATATCTCGGAAACTATAAGAGATAATGCAATTTGGCAACCGGCAATGTAATTAGCATGCCGAATATTACTTGGAATGTGAATTGGAATGAAATCGCCAATAGATAAGACTATTTTACAATTTGTGCCCAAGTTAGAAGCAGAGCCTAAGGTGTAAATTATCCATAGTCCATATCTCGGGAACTATAAGAGATAATGCAATTTGGCAACTGGCAATGTAATTAGCATGCCGAATATTACTTGGAATGTGAATTGGGACGAAATCGCCAATAGATAAGACCATTTTACAATTTGGGCCCAAGTTAGAAGAAGAGCCTAAGGTGTAAATTATCGATAGTCCATATCTCGGAAACAATAAGAGATAATGCAATTTGGCAACCGGCAATGTAATTATCATGCCGAATACTACTTGGAATGTGAATTGGAACGAAATCGCCAATAGATAAGACCATTTTACAGTTTGGGCCCAAGTTAGAAGCAGAGCCTAAGGTTAAAAATAATCGATAGTCCATATCTCGGAAACTATAAGAGATAATGCAATTTGGGAACCGGCAATGTAATTAGCATGCCGAATATTACTTGGAATGTGAATTGGAACGAAATCGCCAATAGATAAGACCATTTTACAATTTGGGCCCAAGTTAGAAGCAGAGCCTAAGGTGTAAATTATCGATAGTCCATATCTCGGAAACTATAAGAG
Organism: Rhynchophorus ferrugineus; assembly: GCF_030347505.1. Classification (NCBI taxonomy): domain Eukaryota; kingdom Metazoa; phylum Arthropoda; class Insecta; order Coleoptera; family Curculionidae; genus Rhynchophorus; species Rhynchophorus ferrugineus. Next base: position 157,884 of record NW_027472910.1, read on the forward strand.
ATAATGCAATTTGGCAACCGGCAATGTAATTAGCATGCCGAATATTACTTGGAATGTAAATTGGAACGAAATCGCCTATAGATAAGACCATTTTACAATTTGGGCCCAAGTTAGAAGCAGAGCCTAAGGTATAAATTATCCATAGTCCATATCTCGGAAACTATAAGAGATAATGCAATTTGGCAACCGGCAATGTAATTAGCATGCCGAATATTACTTGGAATGTGAATTGGAACGAAATCGCCAATAGATAAGACCATTTTACAATTTGGGCCCAAGTTAGAAGCAGAGCCTAAGGTGTAAATTATTGACAGTCCATATCTCGGAAACTATAAGAGATAATGCAATTTCGCAACCGGCAATGTAATTAGCATGCCGAATATTACTTGGAATGTGAATTGGAACGAAATCGCCAATAGGTAAGACCATTTTACAATTTGGGCCCAAGTTAGAAGCAGAGCCTAAGGTGTAAATTATCGATAGTCCATATCTCGGAAACTATAAGAGATAATTCAATTTGGCCACCGGCAATGTAATTAGCATGCCGAATATTACTTGGAATGTGAATTGGAACGAAATCTCCAATAGATAAGACCATTTTACAATTTGGGCCCAAGTTAGAAGCAGAGCCTAAGGTGTAAATTATCGATAGTCCATATCTCGGAAACTATAAGAGATAATGCAATTTCGCAACCGGCAATGTAATTAGCATGCCGAATATTACTTGGAATGTGAATTGGAACGAAATCGCCAATAGATAAGGCCATTTTACAATTTGGGCCCAAGTTAGAAGCAGAGCCTAAGGTGTAAATTATCGATAGTCCATATCTCGGAAACTATAAGAGATAATGCAATTTGGCAACCGGCAATGTAATTAGCATGCCGAATATTACTTGGAATGTGAATTGGAACGAAATCGCCAATAGATAAGACCATTTTACAATTTGGGCCCAAGTTAGAAGCAGAGCCTAAGGTGTAAATTATCGATAGTCCATATCTCGGAAACTAAAAGAGATAATGCAATTTGGCAACCGGCAATGTAATTAGCATGCCGAATATTACTTGGAATGTGAATTGGAACGAAATCGCCAATAGATAAGACCATTTTACAATTTGGGCCCAAGTTAGAAGCAGAGCCTAAGGTGTAAATTATCGATAGTCCATATCTCGGAAACTATAAGAGATAATGCAATTTGGCAACCGGCAATGTAATTAGCATGCCGAATACCACTTGGAATGTGAATTGGAACGAAATCGCCAATAGATAAGACCATTTTACAATTTGGGCCCAAGTTAGAAGCAGAGCCTATGGTGTAAATTATCGATAGTCCATATCTCGGAAACTATAAGAGATAATTCAATTTGGCAACCGGCAATGTAATTAGCATGCCGAATATTACTTGGAATGTGAATTGGAACGAAATCGCCAATAGATAAGACCATTTTACAATTTGGGCCCAAGTTAGAAGCAGAGCCTAAGGTGTAAATTATCGATAGTCCATATCTCGGAAACTAAAAGAGATAATGCAATTTGGCAACCGGCAATGTAATTAGCATGCCGAATATTACTTGGAATGTGAATTGGAACGAAATCGCCAATAGATAAGACCATTTTACAATTTGGGCCCAAGTTAGAAGCAGAGCCTATGGTGTAAATTATCGATAGTCCATATCTCGGAAACTATAAGAGATAATTCAATTTGGCAACCGGCAATGTAATTAGCATGCCGAATATTACTTGGAATGTGAATTGGAACGAAATCGCCAATAGATAAGACCATTTTACAATTTGGGCCCAAGTTAGAAGCAGAGCCTAAGGTGTAAATTATCGATAGTCCATATCTCGGAAACTATAAGAGATAATGCAGTTTCGCAACCGGCAATGTAATTAGCATGCCGAATATTACTTGGAATGTGAATTGGGACGAAATCGCCAATAGATAAGACCATTTTACAATTTGGGCCCAAGTTAGAAGCAGAGCCTAAGGTGTAAATTATCGATAGTCCATATCTCGGAAACTATAAGAGATAATGCAATTTGGCAACCGGCAATGTAATTAGCATGCCGAATATTACTTGGAATGTGAATTGGAACGAAATCGCCAATAGATAAGACCATTTTACAATTTGGGCCCAAGTTAGAAGCAGAGCCTAAGGTGTAAATTATCGATAGTCCATATCTCGGAAACTATAAGAGATAATGCAATTTGGCAACCGGCAATGTAATTAGCATGCCGAATACCACTTGGAATGTGAATTGGAACGAAATCGCCAATAGATAAGACCATTTTACAATTTGGGCCCAAGTTAGAAGCAGAGCCTAAGGTGTAAATTATCGATAGTCCATATCTCGGAAACTATAAGAGATAATGCAATTTGGCAACCGGCAATGTAATTAGCATGCCGAATATTACTTGGAATGTGAATTGGAATGAAATCGCCAATAGATAAGACCATTTTACAATTTGGGCCCAAGTTAGAAGCAGAGCCTAAGGTGTAAATTATCGATAGTCCATATCTCGGAAACTATAAGAGATAATGCAATTTGGCAACCGGCAATGTAATTAGCATGCCGAATATTACTTGGAATGTGAATTGGAACGAAATCGCCAATAGATAAGACCATTTTACAATTTGGGCCCAAGTTAGAAGCAGAGCCTAAGGTGTAAATTATCGATAGTCCATATCTCGGAAACTATAAGAGATAATGCAATTTGGCAACCGGCAATGTAATTAGCATGCCGAATATTACTTGGAATGTGAATTGGAATGAAATCGCCAATAGATAAGACCATTTTACAATTTGGGCCCAAGTTAGAAGCAGAGCCTAAGGTGTAAATTATCGATAGTCCATATCTCGGAAACTATAAGAGATAATGCAATTTGGCAACCGGCAATGTAATTAGCATGCCGAATATTACTTGGAATGTGAATTGGAACGAAATCGCCAATAGATAAGACGATTTTACAATTTGAGCCCAAGTTAGAAGCAGATCCTAAGGTGTAAATTACCGATAGTCCATATCTCGGAAACTATAAGAGATAATGCAATTTGGCAACCGGCAATGTAATTAGCATGCCGAATATTACTTGGAATGTGAATTGGAACGAAATCGCTAATAGATAAGACCATTTTACAATTTGGGCCCAAGTTAGAAGCAGAGCCAAAGGTGTAAATTATCGATAGTCTATATCTCGGAAACTGTAAGAGATAACGCAATTTGGCAACCGGCAATGTAATTAGCATGCCGAGTATTACTTGGAATGTGAATTGGAACGAAATCGCCAATAGATAAGACGATTTTACAATTTGGGCCCAAGTTAGAAGCAGAGCCTAAGGTGTAAATTATCGATAGTCCATATCTCGGAAACTATAAGAGATAATGCAATTTGGCAACCGGCAATGTAATTAGCATGCCGAATATTACTTGGAATGTGAATTGGAATGAAATCGCCAATAGATAAGACTATTTTACAATTTGTGCCCAAGTTAGAAGCAGAGCCTAAGGTGTAAATTATCCATAGTCCATATCTCGGGAACTATAAGAGATAATGCAATTTGGCAACTGGCAATGTAATTAGCATGCCGAATATTACTTGGAATGTGAATTGGGACGAAATCGCCAATAGATAAGACCATTTTACAATTTGGGCCCAAGTTAGAAGAAGAGCCTAAGGTGTAAATTATCGATAGTCCATATCTCGGAAACAATAAGAGATAATGCAATTTGGCAACCGGCAATGTAATTATCATGCCGAATACTACTTGGAATGTGAATTGGAACGAAATCGCCAATAGATAAGACCATTTTACAGTTTGGGCCCAAGTTAGAAGCAGAGCCTAAGGTTAAAAATAATCGATAGTCCATATCTCGGAAACTATATGAGATAATGCAATTTGGGAACCGGCAATGTAATTAGCATGCCGAATATTACTTGGAATGTGAATTGGAACGAAATCGCCAATAGATAAGACCATTTTACAATTTGGGCCCAAGTTAGAAGCAGAGAATAAGGTGTAAATTATCGATAGTCCATATCTCGGAAACTATAAGAGATAATGCAACTTGGCCACCGGCAATGTAATTAGCATGCCGAATATTACTTGGAATGTGAATTGGAACGAAATCGCCAATAGATAAGACCATTTTACAATTTGGGCCCAAGTTAGAAGCAGATCCTAAGGTGTAAATTATCGATAGTCCATATCTCGGAAACTATAAGAGATAATGCAATTTGGCAACCGGCAATGTAATTAGCATGCCGAATATTACTTGGAATGTAAATTGGAACGAAATCGCCATTAGATAAGACCATTTTACAATTTGGGCCCAAGTTAGAAGCAGAGCCTAAGGTATAAATTATCCATAGTCCATATCTCGGAAACTATAAGAGATAATGCAATTTGGCAACCGGCAATGTAATTAGCATGCCGAATATTACTTGGAATGTGAATTGGAACGAAATCGCCAATAGATAAGACCATTTTACAATTTGGGCCCAAGTTAGAAGCAGAGCCTAAGGTGTAAATTATTGACAGTCCATATCTCGGAAACTATAAGAGATAATGCAATTTCGCAACCGGCAATGTAATAAGCATGCCGAATATTACTTGGAATGTGAATTGGAACGAAATCGCCAATAGGTAAGACCATTTTACAATTTGGGCCCAAGTTAGAAGCAGAGCCTAAGGTGTAAATTATCGATAGTCCATATCTCGGAAACTATAAGAGATAATTCAATTTGGCCACCGGCAATGTAATTAGCATGCCGAATATTACTTGGAATGTGAATTGGAACGAAATCTCCAATAGATAAGACCATTTTACAATTTGGGCCCAAGTTAGAAGCAGAGCCTAAGGTGTAAATTATCGATAGTCCATATCTCGGAAACTATAAGAGATAATGCAATTTCGCAACCGGCAATGTAATTAGCATGCCGAATATTACTTGGAATGTGAATTGGAACGAAATCGCCAATAGATAAGGCCATTTTACAATTTGGGCCCAAGTTAGAAGCAGAGCCTAAGGTGTAAATTATCGATAGTCCATATCTCGGAAACTATAAGAGATAATGCAATTTGGCAACCGGCAATGTAATTAGCATGCCGAATATTACTTGGAATGTGAATTGGAACGAAATCGCCAATAGATAAGACCATTTTACAATTTGGGCCCAAGTTAGAAGCAGAGCCTAAGGTGTAAATTATCGATAGTCCATATCTCGGAAACTAAAAGAGATAATGCAATTTGGCAACCGGCAATGTAATTAGCATGCCGAATATTACTTGGAATGTGAATTGGAACGAAATCGCCAATAGATAAGACCATTTTACAATTTGGGCCCAAGTTAGAAGCAGAGCCTAAGGTGTAAATTATCGATAGTCCATATCTCGGAAACTATAAGAGATAATGCAGTTTCGCAAACGGCAATGTAATTAGCATGCCGAATATTACTTGGAATGTGAATTGGGACGAAATCGCCAATAGATAAGACCATTTTACAGTTTGGGCCCAAGTTAGAAGCAGAGCCTAAGGTTAAAAATAATCGATAGTCCATATCTCGGAAACTATAAGAGATAATGCAATTTGGGAACCGGCAATGTAATTAGCATGCCGAATATTACTTGGAATGTGAATTGGAACGAAATCGCCAATAGATAAGACCATTTTACAATTTGGGCCCAAGTTAGAAGCAGAGCCTAAGGTGTAAATTATCGATAGTCCATATCTCGGAAACTAAAAGAGATAATGCAATTTGGCAACCGGCAATGTAATTAGCATGCCGAATATTACTTGGAATGTGAATTGGAACGAAATCGCCAATAGATAAGACCATTTTACAATTTGGGCCCAAGTTAGAAGCAGAGCCTAAGGTGTAAATTATCGATAGTCCATATCTCGGAAACTATAAGAGATAATGCAGTTTCGCAAACGGCAATGTAATTAGCATGCCGAATATTACTTGGAATGTGAATTGGGACGAAATCGCCAATAGATAAGACCATTTTACAGTTTGGGCCCAAGTTAGAAGCAGAGCCTAAGGTTAAAAATAATCGATAGTCCATATCTCGGAAACTATAAGAGATAATGCAATTTGGGAACCGGCAATGTAATTAGCATGCCGAATATTACTTGGAATGTGAATTGGAACGAAATCGCCAATAGATAAGACCATTTTACAATTTGGGCCCAAGTTAGAAGCAGAGAATAAGGTGTAAATTATCGATAGTCCATATCTCGGAAACTATAAGAGATAATGCAACTTGGCCACCGGCAATGTAATTAGCATGCCGAATATTACTTGGAATGTGAATTGGAATGAAATAGCCAATAGATAAGACCATTTTACAATTTGGGCCCAAGTTAGAAGCAGAGCCTAAGGTGTAAATTATCCATAGTCCATATCTCGGAAACTATAAGAGATAATGCAATTTGGCAACCGGCAATGTAATTAGCATGCCGAATATTACTTGGAATGTAAATTGGAACGAAATCGCCAATAGATAAGACCATTTTACAATTTGGGCCCAAGTTAGAAGCAGAGCCTAAGGTGTAAATTATCCATAGTCCATATCTCGGAAACTATAAGAGATAATGCAATTTGGCAACCGGCAATGTAATTAGCATGCCGAATATTACTTGGAATGTGAATTGGAACGAAATCGCCAATAGATAAGACCATTTTACAATTTGGGCCCAAGTTAGAAGCAGAGCCTAAGGTGTAAATTATTGACAGTCCATATCTCGGAAACTATAAGAGATAATGCAATTTCGCAACCGGCAATGTAATTAGCATGCCGAATATTACTTGGAATGTGAATTGGAACGAAATCGCCAATAGGTAAGACCATTTTACAATTTGGGCCCAAGTTAGAAGCAGAGCCTAAGGTGTAAATTATCGATAGTCCATATCTCGGAAACTATAAGAGATAATTCAATTTGGCCACCGGCAATGTAATTAGCATGCCGAATATTACTTGGAATGTGAATTGGAACGAAATCGCCAATAGATAAGACCATTTTACAATTTGGGCCCAAGTTAGAAGCAGAGCCTAAGGTGTAAATTATCGATAGTCCATATCTCGGAAACTATAAGAGATAATGCAATTTGGCAACCGGCAATGTAATTAGCATGCCGAATATTACTTGGAATGTGAATTGGAACGAAATCGCCAATAGATAAGGCCATTTTACAATTTGGGCCCAAGTTAAGGTTCGTCCATCGATCGATGGACGAACCTAGTTAGAAGCAGAGCCTAAGGTGTAAATTATCGATAGTCCATATCTCGGAAACTATAAGAGATAATGCAATTTGGCAAACGGCAATGTAATTAGCATGCCGAATATTACTTGGAATGTGAATTGGAACGAAATCGCCAATAGATAAGACCATTTTACAATTTGGGCCCAAGTTAGAAGCAGAGCCTAAGGTGTAAATTATCGATAGTCCATATCTCGGAAACTAAAAGAGATAATGCAATTTGGCAACCGGCAATGTAATTAGCATGCCGAATATTACTTGGAATGTGAATTGGAACGAAATCGCCAATAGATAAGACCATTTTACAATTTGGGCCCAAGTTAGAAGCAGAGCCTAAGGTGTAAATTATCGATAGTCCATATCTCGGAAACTATAAGAGATAATGCAGTTTCGCAAACGGCAATGTAATTAGTATGCCGAATATTACTTGGAATGTGAATTGGGACGAAATCGCCAATAGATAAGACCATTTTACAATTTGGGCCCAAGTTAGAAGCAGAGCCTAAGGTGTAAATTATCGATAGTCCATATCTCGGAAACTATAAGAGATAATGCAATTTGGCAACCGGCAATGTAATTAGCATGCCGAATATTACTTGGAATGTGAATTGGAACGAAATCGCCAATAGATAAGACCATTTTACAATTTGGGCCCAAGTTAGAAGCAGAGCATAAGGTGTAAATTACCGATAGTCCATATCTCGGAAACTTAAGAGATAATGCAATTTGGCAACCGGCAATGTAATTAGCATGCCGAATATTACTTGGAATGTGAATTGAAACGAAATCGCCAATAGATAAGACCATTTTACAATTTGGGCCCAAGTTAGAAGCAGAGCCTAAGGTGTAAATTATCCATAGTCCATATCTCGGAAACTATAAGAGATAATGCAATTTGGCAACTGGCAATGTAATTAGCATGCCGAATATTACTTGGAATGTGAATTGGGACGAAATCGCCAATAGATAAGACCACTTTACAATTTGGGCCCAAGTTAGAAGCAGAGCCTAAGGTGTAAATTATCGATAGTCCATATCTCGGAAACTATAAGAGATAATGCAATTTGGCAACCGGCAATGTAATTAGCATGCCGAATACTACTTGGAATGTGAATTGGAACGAAATCGCCAATAGATAAGACCATTTTACAGTTTGGGCCCAAGTTAAAAGCAGAACCTAAGGTTAAAAATAATCGATAGTCCATATCTCGGAAACTATAAGAGATAATGCAATTTGGGAACCGGCAATGTAATTAGCATGCCGAATATTACTTGGAATGTGAATTGGAACGAAATCGCCAATAGATAAGACCATTTTACAATTTGGGCCCAAGTTAGAAGCAGAGCCTAAGGTGTAAATTATCGATAGTCCATATCTCGGAAACTATAAGAGATAATGCAACTTGGCCACCGGCAATGTAATTAGCATGCCGAATATTACTTGGAATGTGAATTGGAACGAAATCGCCAATAGGTAAGACCATTTACAATTTGGGCCCAAGTTAGAAGCAGAGCCTAAGGTGTAAATTATCGATAGTCCATATCTCGGAAACTATAGGAGATAATTCAATTTGGCAACCGGCAATGTAATTAGCATGCCGAATATTACTTGGAATGTGAATTGGAACGAAATCGCCAATAGATAAGACCATTTTACAATTTGTGCCCAAGTTAGAAGCAGAGCCTAAGGTGTAAATTATCGATAGTCCATATCTCGGAAACTATAAGAGATAATGCAATTTGGCAACCGGCAATGTAATTAGCATGCCGAATATTACTTGGAATGTGAATTGGAATGAAATAGCCAATAGATAAGACCATTTTACAATTTGGGCCCAAGTTAGAAGCAGAGCCTAAGGTGTAAATTATCCATAGTCCATATCTCGGAAACTATAAGAGATAATGCAATTTGGCAACTGGCAATGTAATTAGCATGCCGAATATTACTTGGAATGTGAATTGGGACGAAATCGCCAATAGATAAGACCATTTTACAATTTGGGCCCAAGTTAGAAGCAGAGCCTAAGGTGTAAATTATCGATAGTCCATATCTCGGAAACTATAAGAGATAATGCAATTTGGCAACCGGCAATGTAATTAGCATGCCGAATACTACTTGGAATGTGAATTGGAACGAAATCGCCAATAGATAAGGCCATTTTAACAGTTTGGGCCCAAGTTAGAAGCAGAGCCTAAGGTTAAAAATAATCGATAGTCCATATCTCGGAAACTATAAGAGATAATGCAATTTGGGAACCGGCAATGTAATTAGCATGCCGAATATTACTTGAAATGTGAATTGGAACGAAATCGCCAATAGATAAGACCATTTTACAATTTGGGCCCAAGTTAGAAGCAGAGCCTAAGGTGTAAATTATCGATAGTCCATATCTCGGAAACTATAAGAGATAATGCAATTTGGCAACCGGCAATGTAATTAGCATGCCGAATATTACTTGGAATGTGAATTGGAACGAAATCGCCAATAGATAAGACCATTTTACAATTTGGGCCCAAGTTAGAAGCAGAGCCTAAGGTGTAAATTATCCATAGTCCATATCTCGGAAACTATAAGAGATAATGCAATTTGGCAACCGGCAATGTAATTAGCATGCCGAATATTACTTGGAATGTGAATTGGAACGAAATCGCCAATAGATAAGACCATTTTACAATTTGGGGCCCAAGTTAGAAGCAGAGCCTAAGGTGTAAATTATTGATAGTCCATATCTCGGAAACTATAAGAGATAATGCAATTTCGCAACCGGCAATGTAATTAGCATGCCGAATATTACTTGGAGTGTGAATTGGAACGAAATGGCCAATAGATAAGACCATTTTACAATTTGGGCCCAAGTTAGAAGCAGAGCCTAAAGTGTAAATTATCGATAGTCCATATCTCGGAAACTATAAGAGATAATGCAATTTGGCAACCGGCAATGTAATTAGCATGCCGAATATTACTTGGAATGTGAATTGGAACGAAATCGCCAATAGATAAGACCATTTTACAATTTGGGCCCAAGTTAGAAGCAGAGCCTAAGGTGTAAATTATCGATAGTATATATCTCGGAAACTATAAGAGATAATGCAATTTGGCAACCGGCAATGTAATTAGCATGCCGAATATTACTTGGAATGTGAATTGGAACGAAATCGCAATAGATAAGACCATTTTACAATTTGGGCCCAAGTTAGAAGCAGAGCCTAAGGTGTAAATTATCGATAGTCCATATCTCGGAAACTATAAGAGATAATGCAATTTGGCAACCGGCAATGTAATTAGCATGCCGAATATTACTTGGAATGTGAATTGGAACGAAATCGCCAATAGATAAGACCATATTACAATTTGGGCCCAAGTTAGAAGCAGAGCCTAAGGTGTAAATTATCGATAGTCCATATCTCGGAACTATAAGAGATAATGCAATTTGGCAACCGGCAATGTAATTAGCATGCCGAATATTACTTGGAATGTGAATTGGAACGAAATCGCCAATAGGTAAGACCATTTTACAATTTGGGCCCAAGTTAGAAGCAGAGCCTAAGGTGTAAATTATCGATAGTCCATATCTCGGAAACTATAAGAGATAATTCAATTTGGCCACCGGCAATGTAATTAGCATGCCGAATATTACTTGGAATGTGAATTGGAACGAAATCGCCAATAGATAAGACCATTTTACAATTTGGGCCCAAGTTAGAAGCAGAGCCTAAGGTGTAAATTATCGATAGTCCATATCTCGGAAACTATAAGAGATAATGCAATTTAGCAACCGGCATGAATTGGTAATTAGCATGCCGAATATTACTTAGAGAATTGAACGAAATCGCCAATAGATAAGGCCATTTTACAATTTGGGCCCAGTTAGAAGCAGAGCTTAAGGTGTAAATTATCGATAGTCCATATCTCGGAAACTATAAGAGATAATGCAATTTGGCAACCGGCAATGTAATTAGCATGCCGAATATTACTTGGAATGTGAATTGAATGAAATAGCCAATAGATAAGACCATTTTACAATTTGGGCCCAAGTTAGAAGCAGAGCCTAAGGTGTAAATTATCCATAGTCCATATCTCGGAAACTATAAGAGATAATGCAATTTGGCAACTGGCAATGTAATTAGCATGCCGAATATTACTTGGAATGTGAATTGGGACGAAATCGCCAATAGATAAGACCATTTTACAATTTGGGCCCAAGTTAGAAGCAGAGCCTAAGTTGTAAATTATCGATAGTCCATATCTCGGAAACTATAAGAGATAATGCAATTTGGCAACCGGCAATGTAATTAGCATGCCGAATACTACTTGGAATGTGAATTGGAACGAAATCGCCAATAGATAAGGCCATTTTACAGTTTGGGCCCAAGTTAGAAGCAGAGCCTAAGGTTAAAAATAATCGATAGTCCATATCTCGGAAACTATAAGAGATAATGCAATTTGGGAACCGGCAATGTAATTAGCATGCCGAATATTACTTGGAATGTGAATTGGAACGAAATCGCCAATAGATAAGACCATTTTACAATTTGGGCCCAAGTTAGAAGCAGAGCCTAAGGTGTAAATTATCGATAGTCCATATCTCGGAAACTATAAGAGATAATGCAACTTGGCCACCGGCAATGTAATTAGCATGCCGAATATTACTTGGAATGTGAATTGGAACGAAATCGCCAATAGGTAAGACCATTTTACAATTTGGGCCCAAGTTAGAAGCAGAGCCTAAGGTGTAAATTATCGATAGTCCATATCTCGGAAACTATAAGAGATAATGCAATTTGGCAACCGGCAATGTAATTAGCATGCCGAATATTACTTGGAATGTGAATTGGAACGAAATCGCCAATAGATAAGACCATTTTACAATTTGGGCCCAAGTTAGAAGCAGAGCCTAAGGTGTAAATTATCCATAGTCCATATCTCGGAAAACTATAAGAGATAATGCAATTTGGCAACCGGCAATGTAATTAGCATGCCGAATATTACGTGGAATGTGAATTGGAACGAAATCGCCAATAGATAAGACCATTTTACAATTTGGGCCCAAGTTAGAAGCAGAGCCTAAGGTGTAAATTATTGATAGTCCATATCTCGGAAACTATAAGAGATAATGCAATTTCGCAACCGGCAATGTAATTAGCATGCCGAATATTACTTGGAGTGTGAATTGGAACGAAATGGCCAATAGATAAGACCATTTTACAATTTGGGCCCAAGTTAGAAGCAGAGCCTAAGGTGTAAATTATCGATAGTCCATATCTCGGAAACTATAAGAGATAATGCAATTTGGCAACCGGCAATGTAATTAGCATGCCGAATATTACTTGGAATGTGAATTGGAACGAAATCGCCAATAGATAAGACCATTTTACAATTTGGGCCCAAGTTAGAAGCAGAGCCTAAGGTGTAAATTATCGATAGTATATATCTCGGAAACTATAAGAGATAATGCAATTTGGCAACCGGCAATGTAATTAGCATGCCGAATATTACTTGGAATGTGAATTGGAACGAAATCGCCAATAGGATAAGACCATTTTACAATTTGGGCCCAAGTTAGAAGCAGAGCCTAAGGTGTAAATTATCGATAGTCCATATCTCGGAAACTATAAGAGATAATGCAATTTGGCAACCGGCAATGTAATTAGCATGCCGAATATTACTTGGAATGTGAATTGGAACGAAATCGCCAATAGATAAGACCATATTACAATTTGGGCCCAAGTTAGAAGCAGAGCCTAAGGTGTAAATTATCGATAGTCCATATCTCGGAAACTATAAGAGATAATGCAATTTGGCAACCGGCAATGTAATTAGCATGCCGAATATTACTTGGAATGTGAATTGGAACGAAATCGCCAATAGGTAAGACCATTTTACAATTTGGGCCCAAGTTAGAAGCAGAGCCTAAGGTGTAAATTATCGATAGTCCATATCTCGGAAACTATAAGAGATAATGCAATTTGGCCACCGGCAATGTAATTAGCATGCCGAATATTACTTGGAATGTGAATTGGAACGAAATCGCCAATAGATAAGACCATTTTACAATTTGGGCCCAAGTTAGAAGCAGAGCCTAAGGTGTAAATTATCGATAGTCCATATCTCGAAACTATAAGAGATAATGCAATTTAGGCAACCGGCAATGTAATTAGCATGCCGAATATTACTTGGAATGTGAATTGGAACGAAATCGCCAATAGATAAGCCATTTTACAATTTGGGCCCAAGTTAGAAGCAGAGCTTAAGGTGTAAATTATCGATAGTCCATATCTCGGAAACTATAAGAGATAATGCAATTTGGCAACCGGCAATGTAATTAGCATGCCGAATATTACTTGGAATGTGAATTGGAACGAAATCGCCAATAGATAAGACCATTTTACAATTTGGGCCCAAGTTAGAAGCAGAGCCTAAGGTGTAAATTATCGATAGTCCATATCTCGGAAACTATAAGAGATAATGCAATTTGGCAACCGGCAATGTAATTAGCATGCGAATATTACTTGGAATGTGAATTGGAACGAAATCGCCAATAGATAAGACGATTTTACAATTTGGGCCCAAGTTAGAAGCAGAGCCTAAGGTGTAAATTATCGATAGTCCATATCTCGGAAAACTAAAAGAGATAATGCAAGTTTGGCAACCGCAATGTAATTAGCATGCCGAATATTACTTGGAATGTGAATTGGAACGAAATCGCCAATAGATAAGACCATTTTACAATTTGGGCCCAAGTTAGAAGCAGAGCCTAAGGTGTAAATTATCGATAGTCCATATCTCGGAAACTATAAGAGATAATGCAGTTTCGC